>NC_085018.1:11377813-11435313 GCF_963692335.1 Osmerus eperlanus | reverse complement strand
CTTGGTCTTACATGCCGCCAACATGGCGTCACATGCCATTATCTCGGTCTTACCTTCCCCATTCCGGAGTGGGCGTGTCCTATCTTCACCACCACGGGGAACGTGGGCATGGAGATCTGAAAGACACACAGGAGTCTGAGCGACTGGAACTCTCGTCATCTTTTTTTTCACCAGGATGTCAAATGCAAACAGGATGGAGGAAACAACTAGGACCTGTGTGTTTTCTAAAAGCCACTGTTTGCCTTCGTGCAGTCAACTCCAGACTACCCCACCTGTGACCTGACACACCCAAGGCTGAGTGAATGCTTGAATGACTGACACAGTTTGGGCACCTTTAGCCGAGCCTTCCCTCACAAGCTGGGTCAAACATACACATAGCCTACTGTTGTCTTCATTTTCCTTTCCTCCTCTCTAATACAAACGAAGAGAGGAAGTCAGATTGGCCAGTAGTGGGAAACCGTTGGAGAGAGTTACACAGTAAAGAGGGCAGTGCTGCAGAAGCTCAGGGCGTTCTTAGAAGAGATGGGTCTGCAGTGAAGGGAGAGTAGGGACTCTGGTAAACTTTAAAGTAGACCATGTTCCATCACTCTAGTTCAACTGGAATACCTAATAGAGTTGAAGGTGTGGTAGAGTGTGGTACAGGTTTTTCCCCTCTATCGTTTTTCCTTTGAAAAACCCTGGCCCTGATACCTCGGCCCCCTCTCATCATAGGACTCCATGGATATGTAGAGCAGTATAATGACAGGGCTGTCCACATGAGAAGGTGTCTCCCATTTCCTCATAAAGCTGTGTTTAATTCAATGTGTTGAGACCCAGCTTGTGAAACAGCAGCCAAACCAAATGCTGCGCACAGTAGTGAGGAGTTACTCACGCTGAGTTTCTTTTACAATATTAAGAATATTAAAAACGCTTTGTATTAACATAGATGCTGCAGATAGATAGCGGCAGAATTAAACCGAATGAACCGAGAACATCTCTATAAAAAAACACGGTTGAAACACACTGTCAATTCAAGAGAAGTAGGTGCAATCAAAATAAGGGAAGTCCCTCATAAAGTGTTTCACTGAAATACAATTATTTTAATTCCGAATAGTCGACAGTGGACACTGAATGTGCAAGCATTGTACATCCCACGTGAAGCATGTAGACACTTGCAGTGATTGTGACAGAGCTGGGGGACTGGGGTTGGAGGGGAAAGGGGCGGGTCCTTGAAAGGAAAAAAAAAGAAGGCGGTGCTTAAAACAGCCAAAGATGTTCTGTATAAGAGGTTCCCTGTTCCTCAGCCTGCCAGCATTCAGGGAGAACGAGAGTGAACTGAGAGAGTGTTTGATCAAAAAGAAAAGGAAAAAGGGAGCTTGAGGTAAAAGAAAGAGAGACAGAGCGAGAGAGAGGGAGAGAGAGAGAGAGCGAAAGAAACAGCAAGACACTCTGAGAGCATCGTAGCCGACAGGACCCGTGAAAGTAGGTAACACATTGCCACAAGATTTCCATCTCAGCCCCTCCGCTCTGCTCCACTCCCCGCGCACACTTGCCCCGCTGCGGGACACAGCCAGCTGTGGTGCGCCGGCCACTAATCTGAAGAAGCAGCGACAGACAGACAGACAGAGAGAGAGAGAGAGAGAGAGAGAGAGAGCAGCAGCGCGGAGCCGTTGAAATGGGCGCCCCCCCTGCCTGGATGTGTGGCCCTGAGGCTGGTGGCCCTGCTCCTGACCATGAGGCTGAGGGACCTGGCGGAGGGATGCAGCTGCAACCCTGCCCACCCACAGCAGCACTTCTGCAGCGCTGAGATAGGTACGTCCGCCTCAGGTCCACCACACACGACACACGACACGCTGCATTCACCTGCCGCGCTCACAACATTCACCCACACCTTTAGGGTCCATCTTTATTTACTATGCAGCTCTGTGAGTTCTGCACACGAGAAAAGATGTACTGTGAATATTGCATTGTGGGTTTGATGGTGTCCCAGATATAGCAGGTGATCCTATGCAAGACTGTGTATGGGGGGTAGAGTGGGGGGGATTTCAATTTCAGTCATATGAATGCACCTTGGGTTTAGGTTCATGGTAGTCTGGGACCTGTACTACTGGGGGCCAACACAATATAAATACCATGTTTTGGAGAGGGAGTTATATAAGAGTGTTTGTGATCTTTCGCACGTGTGTGATACTAATGTGTGATGACAATTGTTATGCTACTACATATTGTAAATCTAAATGATGATAACATACAGTAGAGTGTGTTTGTCTGTAATTTTGAGATTAATAGTACTAAGAACATAAGTATATATTCATGCAATGGGTTTTCTCAGTAAATCTGTTCAATGGACTGAGCTTAAAGTATAGTTATTGGAAAGGACATGCTCAACTTCCCATTTTTGGATAATTCTATAATGCGTAAGTGCACTCTTTCCCAAATGCACTCAGTATATATTTTAAGGATATTAGCATCAAACATAACTGTAAAACAACGACAAACTTTCCTGTGAGCTGTTCTCTCTCTTTCTGCTCCACCTCTGCCTTTTCTCCATCTCTCTCTCTCTCCATCTCTCTCTCCATCTCTCTCTCCATCTCTCTCTCCATCTCTCACTGTCTCCCCCCCCTCTCTTTCTCTGTGTGCTAGCCAAAACCAACACTCCTATGTGACTGGCTGTCCTGAGGTGCAGCTCAGAGCGGGCTGGAGTCTGGTGTGGAGAGTTGAGCTCTATGTTAGTGTCAGAGGCCTGTCTCCTGCAGAGGAGAGGAGAGGAGAGGGGAGGGGGGATGCAGTCTGGACAAAGAAACTATTCGAATTCAGATGACTTGTAGAGTATGTTGACTGCATTCTGACAGGCTTTCAAAAAATGTGCCAAGAGCTCAGAGATCTAATCCATCTTATCATAAAGTGAAGTAGACCTTTATTTGTCCCCAGAGGAGCAGTTGGTTGTGCTGCAGTAAAAAACTATACAAATCATAATAGCACTGTACAATACACACACAATATCAAAGAAGATCTTGATCAGTGCAATAAATTACGTCCTGGATTCGGACTTCAGACTTCACATCTTTAGGGATGTTTCTCGTGTGGTTAACTCTTTGTAGCCTGTTTGACCTTCTGATTCCAAGTGCGCAGAAACCTCCTCTGAAGGTATCCGAACTATCTGGATTGAGCTCCACTTATTGGGACAACGCTACAGAGACAAGGCTCCAACCATTAGGTCTGGAACATGGCCCAGAGTTTCTGGCAGGAGGCCAGACAGCGCCAACAGTAAACATACAACATCACAGGCTGATTATCATCTCTATAGACGCCTGAGGGCTGTTGGCATACTAAATTATTACATTAAAGCTACTGACAGGACTTTTTGAGGGATACAGGGGATGCAGTCCACAATCTGCAATTCCTTTATCTGCAATCCCCCCCCCCCCCCCCCCCCCCGAAGGCAAACATTTTGAGTTTGTCGTTTTGCTAACTGGTCGAGACTAGCCATGGACACTGGTTGAGTCTAGCCATTCTGTAGGCAGAGGCAGGTTGTATGGGGGAACAATAGAAGTTAAAAAAGGAATTTGATGGATCATGATACTGTTTACAACATTTGATCCTGGTCAAGAGGAGATTAGTGAGACCAAACTATTGATGTGAGGAGCAGAGATAAATCAACTCTAAATAACATGAACTCTGCTTTACAGGTGTGTGATCAGTAACTACTAGTACGTCAGTAAGTGTCTAGACTAAATGTTTTTTTTTCGAGCTGAAAACGGCCTAATGTCATTATCACTGTCTTGCCTTCCCTGACTCATACAGAAACGTTTCTTCCCCACACCTTTACTCCACTGTGCCTTCAAATGCCCTAAAACAGGCCCACGAACGTATTCTGAATACAGTCCCGGGCCAAGAGAGGTCTTGTTGGCAGCGGTGGTAGAGACACTCGAGGGTAGGTCAGATCCAAATGCTCTCAAGCCGGGAGAGGCTGGGTTGGCCTCAGCAGGGATTAGTGAAAGGGCTGAGAGCAGAAGCCTCACTTTACAGTGTTTATATAATGTGCCAGGAGCCCTATCCTACAGCAGTGCACTTTATCCCCCCGACACTCTGCCAAACACCAAGCCAGGCAGGGAGAACGGCAACAC
This sequence comes from Osmerus eperlanus, assembly GCF_963692335.1. Taxonomy (NCBI): domain Eukaryota; kingdom Metazoa; phylum Chordata; class Actinopteri; order Osmeriformes; family Osmeridae; genus Osmerus; species Osmerus eperlanus. Next base: position 11,431,207 of record NC_085018.1, on the reverse strand, counting down.
ACCACATCAGTGCGAAGTGGAAACTACCTCTGGCTGTAGAAACAAAGCTATTTTAGTCAACGCATTTCGAATTAATTGTGCTGTAAAACAATCCTTGTTATTTCGGTTTCATGGCCTCTTCTGTCATCTGTCCTGGCGTAACTGAGGGAAAAATCCTGTAATGTCCTTGGTGAGGCCATGGTTTACACAGCATGAATAAAGCCAGAGGATCGTTGCAGGGTTGGAACAGGAACCAGAGTGATTGGAGAGTGACCTTGCTGGATTTAGATTTCGACGTTCTCCCAAACACTGTTGATGTAATCCCAACAGTGTGACGAGAGGACTTAGACTGAAAGACTAACAGTCTGGTCGTGTTAGCCCGGTATTGTTTCGCCGAAATATAAACAGACCAATGGAATGGATTCTCCTAATTGAACAGGGATTCGTCTATGGAATTGTGGTTCATCCTCTTTGTTCAACCAGCACTTTTGCAAAGCTGCAGTTGGGTCAACACCTGAGTGAAAAACAAGACTCTTTCCAGATTGTTATGTGGTGGGTGGATAACAATGGGGATGGTTTGTTTAGCTGTGTCTGGGTGGGGGGGTGGTGGTGGTGGTGGGGGGGGGCTGGTGGGGGTGGGGGGGTGGGGGGGTACTAGTCAGGAACACACCACAGTACTCACACAGCTGCCTCAGCATTCCACTCTCTTATAGGGAACAATGAGAAAAGGAATGACAGTAATGTGTTTGCAATCATAGGCTAATTCCTTATAGGCAAGCAGCTATTTAACATCAAACAACCTTTGAAGTGTCTACCTTTATTTAAAAATCCATACAAAACTGAATTCACCTTCAATTTGATGTGGTTTAACTGTCTTGTACTACAACCATGCAGTGGAATTGCATCTTCATGTTCTGCTCTCTGAGAATTCAGCACCTTGGAAAACTTGCTCGGAAAATCGGGATCCTTCAGCAGGAAGGTTACTTTGGTGTTATTCTGTGCGAGGCTGCATGCAGCCAGCTACTTGTAATTCTGGGAGGGTTTCGGTTCGTCTTCCCGACGAGGGCTGGATCAGGGCGGGTGACTGAGGAGGATGGCTAAGGCGGCCCTCTCTGTAGAGGCACGGCCCTAATCACACGACACTGGGCTCATTGAAACATGCAGTGCAGATTAATATCACCCCAGAAACAGAGCTAACAGTGTTTATATGACCAGAGACAGCGTATGCATATTAAACACTCTGGAAGGCTAAGCCTGCCAGATTCAGTTTGTGGATTTTGGGCCTTGTGTGTGTCTCTGTGTGAGTGTGTAGAGGTGTGTGTCTGTGTGTATATGTGTGTGGAGTGTGTAGAGGTGTGTATATGTGTGTGTCTGTGCGTGAGAATGAGCGAGACAGAGAGTGAGAGAGAGAGAGAGTAAGAAAAAGATAAAGAGAGAAGGAGGGGGGGCGGGAGAATGATGTGAAACCCAATTAAAACAAATATTCTTAAAGGGGTAAAATTATCCATTGCACCATCCAACATGGAAGACACCAGATATTCTTGGGGCCATTTTTCTCGTGAAAAGGGATTTCATGAAATGTTAAACAGGTTAGAACAAAGCAGCTCATATTCCCTGCTGCGCTTGTGTGATGTGATGTTGATGTTCCGAGGGGATGGAATGTGTCTGGCAATTTGCTGATATCTGACATGTCTATCCAAACCAACATCTCATTCTCAGTGATCCGAGCAAAGATATCCGGGGAGAAGATTGTGTCTCCTAGCAACAGCTCCTCTCCCTATCTGAAGATGATTCAATATGAGATCAAGATGATCAAGGTGAGCACCCCAAGCCAGTGCATCACCCAGGCTGAATCATCACGACATACATCGCACACAGAGGACACATTTCTACACATTATTATCATATTTGACCAAACAAAAGGGGGGATCCCAGTGAAACCAACTTCAACGTGTCACATGCTGTTGACGAGGACCATTCGATCCAGGAGACGGACACTGACGTTCTCATGTGATTCCTCCCACCTTTGAACTGCTGCAGATGTTTAAGGGTTTCGACAAGGCCAAAGACATCCAGTACGTGTACACACCTGTCTTCTCCTCCCTCTGTGGCGTCAAGCTGGATTCCAACAACAAAGTTCAGTACCTGCTGTCAGGTACGTCATGGGATTCAACGACATGGGGACCTATCTGGATGGTTCTTCAATGGGCACCTCGGCTGAACAATGTTTCAAAAGTGTACTATCTCGCCAAGTTAGAGTCTTGACGTGGTGGCGACGTGAAATGCGTGTGTGTGATGGCATACAGGAAGCATGTGGAGCGATGGGAGGATTTCTATTGGCCTGTGTGACCTGGTGGAGCCCTGGGACAACCTCTCCATGTCGCAGAAGAAGAATCTCAACTACAGATACCAGATGGGCTGTGAATGCAAAGTAAGTGGTGTTGGGACTCAAACATAAGACCTGTAGAATAAGCTGGAGTGTCTCAGACCTAAGACGTCATGTCCTAGTTCCATATAGGTCAGGTAAAAAACGTAACTTTGACACGGTGTGTCTATATACATATTTAAGACTAAAGGAGATTTGAATAAGCTGAATCGACCATCAGATGTGTTATCTTCCGATCTTCGACGTTGCGCTAGGTAACGCTAGGTTTCCGGCCAGACTCTAACTGTCCTCACTGTCCCCCAGATCAACACCTGCTACACGGTGCCCTGCTCCACCACGGGCGACAACGAGTGTCTGTGGACCGACTGGCTGCTGGACAACAGTCTGAACGGGGAGCAGGCCCGGCAGTACGCCTGCATCAAGCGGAGCGACGGCTCCTGCAGCTGGTACCGGGGCGGCCCGCCTCCTGAGAAGGACTTCCTGGACATGTCTGATCCCTGAGGGGGCGGGGCCGGATGTGATGTCCCCCCCCCCCCCCCTCCGCCCCCCCTCCCTTCACCACCCGGCACCTCCGACCGTGACAACAACACCCCATCCCACCCTCCTGGTTTTCGTCACCTCAGCCCCGCCCCGCCCCCACCAACCAGCCCCCCCCCCAGCCCCCCCACCCCCCCCAGGCAGAGGGGGAATGGTCAGAGGGACCCTGGACTCTGATGTGTTTCTTTGGACAGTTTTATAGCTCTGACACCTTCCCTCTTCCTTTGTTCATTTTTTCAGAACTCAAGTGCGAGTTGTTTTTCTTCACTGTGGGAAACCTAGTCTGCAGTACCACTGCCTATTTTTTTCCTTACTCTAAGGGCTTCTGAAGGTGGGCTAAAAATTGCGTTTTATATATTTCAAACACTTCAAGTGTGGTTTATTTTGCTTACTTTGCATGTAGTGTCCACTTACTGGACTGTCCCATCAGTCCTATACTGCCTGACAAACAAAATAAAGCACACCTCCAGTTTTTCAGATGTTAGGAGTAAAGTCTGTTACATATTTAGGCCTTGATGCCAGTCTCGCTACGATGAATGTATGAGTTAAGAAACAGGCAGGATGTTGAGACGACAAAGATCAAGGTCAATTTAGCTTGAGATTGTCTCAGTCTTCCTGTTGTCTGTAGCAAGAGTATTCACCATCCTGTATGTCCCCATGACATTATTAAATAAAACGTGTTCCAATCCAAACAGTTTGACAATTAGATGTTGTGTGATATATGTAGATGGCTTGCAATTTCCCCCCAAACCTATTCACTGTAAGAGAGTGTATATATTTCTATGGTTACTAATACATTTTAACAGCTAAGTTAGACAAGATTGTCCTTGTGTGTAATTCCCCTGTGCTGTTGTGAATTGTGCCGTTCCATTTCCTGTGCCAAAAAGCTAATACATTGCTCTAACCCAAGAACACGTAGAAGCTGTCTTTGTGCACACTCTTTAGATAATTGTTTTGTATACAAAAACGATGTTAAAAAAAGTATTTATGTGTCTTTTTCTGTCAATATATCGTTTTCTATTCCATTGTACCAAAAAAAATATTGTATATAAAAAGTATGCTCAATTCAATTCGAAATTCCTATTGTAGTTCTTCCTTCCTCCTCCTCTTGAAAGATAAAACAATCCTTTCTAGGAAGGCTTTCTGGTGACCATGAAGTGACGTGTTTGTTCCAGTAAGTATGTGATGCGGAGCAGACACCCAGGTCTTACCATGTCCTTGTAGTTTGGGTAGAAGGTCTGGTCGATGAGGGGAAACTTGTCAGGGCCGAGCTTCTTCTGGGTGCTGATCAGCTGGGCAAACTTGGAGAGCCACCAAGCCAACACACGAGTCAGAAACAGAACAATGACGGGCAGAGGGGATGCCATCAATGAAAATGAACCTTCCAATAGTAATGTTACAGGTTGATGATTGTCCGCAATGACGTTTCGTAAATTTTTTTGCAACGCTTTTATCCGAATCGTCGCAAAAATATCAAAGTACAAGGATCAGAAGTGCATAGATCTAACAGTATCTGGGTGGTCCGAGTCAAGGACCGGTTTGCATTTACCAGAGACAGTACAAAGTAACCACAGCTCAGCCACCAGGCACGGTGAAGCTCAAATCTCAACTACAGTGCAAAAATGGAATCCCAACATTCAAATTACACAGTACAGTGCAGCAAAAACCACGTGATATCAAAAGCGCAGCGTCAAAAAACCATACTGAAGTCTAGTCTGATCCCTTTTGATCCCAGCTGTGCCCTAGGCCCAAGCCTTCCCTCAAGCTAACACACTCCACCAACACAAACACTGAGCCCATAAGGAAAATGAGGTTGGCTCGGCCTGTGAGTGTACTGTATGACGGGGTGTTTCTCACCGCCCAGGGTTTATCGCAGAGGTTGTAGATGGACTCCAGTGAGTTGACGCTGGGGATGCCAGCGTACTGCAGGCCGATGATCATGTTGCGGAAGTCCTCGTTCTGGGCCATACTGAAGGCGTGCTGTCGTACCAGAACAAAGTCCGGCTTGAATGACCTGTGGAGAGAGGAGCAGGATAGACTGACTGGCTGCCCATGTAAATTGGACAGCAAGAAGGATGACATTTTGTCGAGCAGTGTTGAGCAGTGGTGGGCTTGTGTGTCTGGGAGGTGTGTGTGTGTGTGGGGGGGGGGGGGGTGGGGGGGGTGGTCCCATGTCAGTGAAAGAGTGATGGTGATATGAAACGGCCCCTGTTGGTTTTCCTTTTGTCTTACTGTGTATGTGGTCTGTGCATGTGTGTGTGTGTCTGTCTTTATTCATGTGAGTTTGTGTGTGTGTGTGTGTGTGTGTAGGTGTGTGTGTGTGCGCGTGTGTGTGTGTGGGTATGTGTGTAAACACTGGCACCGTTTAATCAACACCAAGTCATCCTGCACACAGCATACCAATGACTTCTTCTGAGGAGCAGGGAGAGAGGCCTACTGGTGGTGTTTGTGTTCACACACCCAGGGGAATCATGTGCATGCATCCTACCCACTCATCCTCATTTGAATCACTGAACACTGAACCTCAACAGGAATGTCACAAACCATTCGTTAATGCATCTATAAATGTTTAAACCGGGCTCATAATGAATGGTTATCATAAAGTTTCCTATCAAGCTTATAGCGAGGGTTCCATCCCTTTTACTGTCAGACATCTACACACACATGCATCACACGCATATTAATCATTCAATTTCATTCATTTGTATATGTTATATACAACATTTGTAGATGATTAACATTTGTACCGTAACATGCTAATAAGGACTTCAAAATGTTTATTCACAATGCTTTGGGACTAGAATTTGATCACCATACTGGCACCACACCAAGTACCCAAGTCTGCATGAAGGAATTAGAAGAAGTCACTGAAGAATCCAGTCAGAAGACAGACCAGTCAGCCACTGGTCTACCGGCAGCTTCAGGCATGCTTTGTGTCCCAACGGGTGAGGGGAAACTCCACCCCACAGATACTCACACATGAATCACCTCGTCACCTTGTACACATCTCCAAACATAAGGAGCCATGCTGTTCACCCCTGGCTGTACGAGCCCCGAATACATTATAATTATAGGGCATAGCCAGTGATCAAGCTCAAGAGGGCGGCTCATTTCCTGGTGTCTGCAAACTTTTCTGTAACTCTCTCTCTCTCTTGCCTAATCCCAGACGTTTCCAGGCAGGCCGTGGGTACCGCTGTGGTTTGCGGTGGCGAAACAGTTGGGCTTCTGTACTTTTCCGTTGATTAAGATCTGTAAACAACCATGACTGCCATCCCTGCAAGTCATGGTCAAGCAGTCTAGTCATGATACTGTGTTGAGAGCATTCTCGCATTTTCCAAATCAACTGTCACTCACTGCAGCCGCATGAGAGCTTTGTCCGTCTCCTGTGTCGTGTCATCTACTTTATTAAGTTGGTCTAAAGCAGCCGACAGACCCTATTCTGTTCTGACAGAAGCACCAAATCAAGCTCTTACCTCACCACTCTGCTTCCACTCCTGGTCACCTGGATGTCCACGTTGCAGGTCCCGTTGGCCTGGGAAACCAGGTTGATCTCTGAGAACTCAGCCTGGAACAGAAACATTGGTGATTAACATGATTCAGTTTTCATGTATCACAATTGAAGAGGTCTGTCCTTAAACCACTGATCAGTTAACAATAATTAAAGATAATGATTCCTTTATTACTTTTATACTGTTTGAAATGTTCTCAATATCATAAACAATGTTTGATCTATACCTTGCTATATTAAGTCCATGAACACATAACCCTTGGTTATGTCCAGGAGAGAAAATATTATTTAACATTAACATATTAATATTAACATATATATTAATTATGTTTCTTGTATCATTGATCAACTGTCATTATGCTGTTTTCTTATGCCTGCATAGCCATAAGTTAGTTCTTTGTAAGGCCATTCCTAGGAGCCTTATCTAAAGACCTAAACAAAAGCTATCTAGCATGCAGTGTACTTTTTCTGTGCCTGCGAAGGCTATGCTAATCATCTTGTATCCTCCCACATTGTGATACCATATACCTGATATACTTGATTTCCTGTATTCATTGTCCAGTCTTCTGTGATCCTCAAGTTGAGTGTAACAGACACCTGCACCTCACATATGTGTAATAAATACGTTGATTTTGTCTTGAACTTGTCTTAACTATTCCCGTCATTGACTTGGTACTTTAAGAGCAATTGGGTATTATCTAAGATGTCTTCGCAATAATAATAATTAAAATAAATATCAAAAGCGATGTACATTTGAACCTGTGACCTCTTAATATGTAGGTATAATGATACCTATCATTACTACATCTTCAACCATATTCATGTGCATTACAGTAAATGTCTAACAAGCCAAAACTTTAATATAGAGAATTTTCTGTTGGTTCTTGACTAGGTTATCCGTTATCACAGTCTGGTGACAGTGATAAGTTCCAGTGAAGAATATATCTCTGAGGTTGGATGATTCACCACAAACCCACACACTCTTGTCTCTCAGTAGACCGTGAGATGCAATATCACTGGCCTGTTCTCTTTACGAGTGAAATGAAACTAGGTGTCTCTTCTTAAACATTAGTAATTTAACTAGTTGCGGTTTTCAAGTAGAGACTGACGCGCTAACTTGACTTTTTTTTTTATCGAAGGCCCAGACAAACCCGCCTACCAGTTACCGTACAGGCGTACTCCGCTGTCACTGGAGTGACTCAGATGTTTTCTCCAAGATGTGTGGAGGGGAATAAAATGTTTTAATTAAGACTGGAGTGAGTGTAGAGTTTGTTGACATTATTCTGTGGGTAGAGATCATTTATTTACTGTAAAGCAACAGCTGTCCCTCTGAGCACACGTTCACATTTTGTTCGATTTGGCAATGTTTTTTCTGAAATGTATGCATACAATCATGCCAGTGATGTCACTGCGTAAATGTGTTGTGGTCTCATCACATGAATGACTGTGTAACTTCTGGCTTCCTGTCATTGTCTGCGAGAGCTGGGCAAAAGTTAGTAAGAGGTGCAAGTTTGCAAATGTGGGTGCACGGCGTGTTTACAAAGAGTGTCTGTGGAAATCAAGGGAGAGAGAGAGAGAGATTGTGTGTGTTTGCATGTGTGTCTGTGTGTGTGTGTGTGTGTGTGGGGGGTGTTTGTGTGTGTGTGTGTGTGTGTGAGGAGACCGCGGTGGAGCCAAACAGTAACGAAAGCCAGACGTGAGGCTGCAGGGGTCTGAGTGGCTCCAGAGGTCAGAGGGCTGCGGAGAACTGCGGAATCCAAGCGGATTGCTGCTGCACGATGCGCCCCAGCTGAACATGTGACGTCACTGGACATGTGAGCAGGTCATACATCGCTCATCTGCCTCCACTCGTAGCAGAGAGCAGAGCTGTGGAGGACATTCTCCCATTCAAAATCCATATAAAGAACGTTTAGAGACTGAACCTATCAGAGTTCATCAGTGACGATATCTGAAAGATTTGAGAGGCAAGGACAGTATAGACAAGAAACACACTTCGTCTTTTGGGGGATATAATATTCATAAACTGGTTTCCACAAAGAACCCATTTGAGGCACAAGCCTCTGAAATGCTATGACCATGTTAAGAGTAAAAAAAACAAATTGTTCACTTTTTAGACAAGTTCGGTGTTAATGTAGTATTACCTATTACTTCCTGCATAGCTACTTGTTAACAACGGACCATTATTCTAAAGTGTTACCAATTATTTTAACTTTGTGCCTCACAATCAACTCCTGGGAGAATTCCTGTAGCTACAAGGGGCATAAACAGATCAGCATGAAAGTGCCGTCAGTGGTGCTTTAAGGCTTCTGGGATGGATGAGAAAAGTGTGTGTTTTACCTGTTCCACTTTGATGTCATAGTCCCCCTGTACTTTCTTTCCCCGGAACAATTTAGCCCTGCAACAGAAGACAGAAACATGGGGTCAGACATATCACCATCTTGAAAATGTGGGTAGACCTTTTGACTGTTTTGGCCTGGATTCACGTGTCACTCAGCTAAGCTGCACTGATGCTACAGCACAACCACATCCCAATCCTATTTTACTATTGCAGTGAAGCAAATATAAGACATCTTTGTGAATGAATGTTCCATGAGTCATGTCTGATCTGTTGGTAGTTCTAATGAACTTGACCAAAACAAAAACATGACCCTTGTTTACTTGTTTGGACAGAAAGCCTTCTTAAGGTTCTTGTAGAAATGTCTGGAGCCTCCACTAAGCAGAGGCTCTGCAATGCTGCCATCTTCTGGGAATAAAAATCCACTCTTTTTTGAAAAGAAAATGGACGCCTGGAAGCTTCTCTCGTGACATGTTCTAACTCCTCCTCTCACGTAAAGGTTTTTTTTCTCAGTAGCCTTCAGTGCTGAAAAACATCTAGTCTGCTTTAATGGGACTATACGGCCCTGCTGAGTTGGACTGCACATCTTTCTGATCCTGTAGCAGAAGGGAGTGTGTGTACAGAGTGAAAACAGAATCCTAAACGGTTCCCATAACGTTGCTATTGTGACAGGTGGAGGTGAGGGAACAGCGTATTATGGTGGTGTTGAAATCGTCTTTATATACTATGATCAAGGCGTGTTTAGTATCATAGATGGGACTAAACGTTCATCTTCAGCTAAAAATAGACACACGTGGAAAGAGCTGTCGGTGTGACCAATTTCAGAATTCAGAGATGAATTCTGAATATAATACCTGTTGTATCTGACATCCTGTGTGTTGCAGGGAAAGATAATTCCAACATAGTTTGGTGGCACAATACCAGTAAGAGAATGTGTTCGGCCACCTTACATGAACCATGTATTGACTCACAAACACAAAATCCAAAACTGAGACCGCAGAGCATGTCTGAGACTCCTCAAATCGAAAAGTCCGATTTGAAAGTCTATACAAACCATCAACAATGTTGGCACAGGTAAGTCTATTATGTTCTGCAGATGCTCTGACCCAACCATTGGTTTATTGATTGGTGGAGTCCGGAAGTCTGCAGCAGCCCACGGACTCTTGTACAAATGAAGCTCTTCTCAATCAATGGGAGAAAAGGAGAAGGCAGAGTGGGAACTGAGAGTACAGGACAGACTCGAAAGGAGGCAGAGAATGCCTCTCTTATTTTAGGACGTTCAGGCGCAGCCACACAAAGAGGAGGGGATAATGAGAGGAGAGCCGAGCGTGTCTTTGGAGTATGTAACCTTGAGCTGTCAGCCACCCAGGTGGCTGTGCTCACAGTGTCACAAAAGCATTCAGATGTACAGTCACTGGCATGTTGTGCAGAAGATGAAAGGAGACTAACTGCCTTTCATTTGATGGCATCATTTAAGGGTACATCATTCCAAAATGTTTGGTTTACAAGTTTTTGGGGAAATAATATACCGCCTTAATCACGTTATGTGTGACAAATTAGTGGAAAATGCTAAAGGGATGAAGGGAGCATATTGGAATGCATGTGAGGGTGCTTCCGCACTGAATGTCATTTGAAATGGGAGTCAGATGGCTGAGCGGTGAGGGAGTCGGGCTAGTAATCTGAAGGTTGCCAGTTCGATTCCCAGCCGTGCCAAATGACGTTGTGTCCTTGGGCAAGGCACTTCACCCTACTTGCTTCGGGGGGAATGTCCCTGTACTTACTGTAAGTCGCTCTGGATAAGAGCGTCTGCTAAATGACTAAATGTAAATGTAAATCCCAGTTACACGGCTGAATCCTAAACTGAACACAAATAGGAATGTGTGACATAAGCGACTGAGCTGCATTAAAAATGCTTATCCCAATGTGGTGTCATGTTCTAATAAAGTGTAGTCATATTTTCAGCGCTATTGGTCTAATGAGGGTTTGTAAAAAGGCTCATCACATTCTAGCTGGAGGTCAGAATGGTATGATTTGTAGGATATGAATTCTACATCGGCCTTTCCTCCCATCTTCGTATTATTCAATTCCCTGATGCAATCTAGAGAGACACGGCTTATAGCCAAAGTAGAGGACCAGAACAAGTGTGCATTTTTAGCCAGAGAGGGCTCCTTGCAGTTATGGGAGGTTTTACTTTTGGCCTACATAATGCATGCTCAACTCCACCGCAGAAACTGCAAAGTTGTGGACAGGGTGCTGACTCAAACGATCTGTGCTGTGACTACCGTTTTAAAGTAATAGAGCTTTGGGATGGGGGTGTGCAGAGGTACCTATCTCTGAATACTAACTGAAATGACCAGAAGTCATTGGTATTAGGTTGGGTCAGGTTTGGTTTTAAGAGATTAAAAGTGGGTTTTGTGTCCGGTTAAGCAATGGTCGGGGCTGGGATCACTCAAAGAGGGCCATAGGTTGAGGTATTGTTAGGGTTAAGTCGGGCGACAGCACACCTTCCTACGTGTCCTTTACCTTTCCTTTATACAGTGTCCATGTGATGCATTCATGGGTCACAGTTAGGGCAGGTGTTTTATTCATGCATTCAGGCTACTAGCAGCCCGTGAGTCGGGCTATCCTCTCAGCCCCTCTCTACCCCGGAGGTTTCATAGAGAACATTTGTGAAAGAGGCCATGAGCTGGGCACCTGATTTACGAGACTAATTTATGCAATTCCCTTTGTGATCTAAACAAATCAAGCGAATGAGATGAGAGATGGAGGGGGGGGGGGGAAGACTGTGGGAAGTTCAGGTGTTCTATCAGCTTGGGCCAGCATGACATACACACAAACAGCTCACTTGCTACAGCTCTCCAGACCATTTGACATGTCTCAGCTCTTTATTGGTTGCCTATTTTATGTTTGATAAGTTAAGGGGCTGGGAAAAGATTCAAAATGAAGTACTCAAAAAGAATAACCAAGAATGTGTTTACATGAGTAGCTGAGTAGTCAAATTAATTAAATGCCGTTCTGTATGTTTGCAACTTAAACACTCACCGACAGATTTGTGGATGTGGCAAGATACATCAATGTACTAAAGGGCTTCAGATTTGAAATGGCAGAGATGTTAGCGATGGGATTTAGGTGAAAATCCTGACCAAGCGCTACCACAAAAGACTGACTACACAGCCTACAGGAGATGCTCCAACCTTTTTTACACATTTTTAGTATAAGTAAACAGAATGGTTCAATCCTACCAGTGAGATCCACCAAGCATTTATTTTTATCTCGTCGGCTTACTGTGACAGCTTTGTCATTTATTCCATGGTTGAAGAGCTCTCTCTTCTTTGCTGTCTGCTGCTGTGTGTAATTTACCAGAGTAGGAGACTGTCACTGTCACTGAGTAGAGCGGACACTGCATCGAACGTCAGCTTTGTTGTAATTCACTCGATGGACACTAACACTAAAGCTGCAAACGGAACATAAGCGATCTGAAGAGAGCATTGGCTTTTACATTTTGAATAACGGGTTAGGTTGGAAATGTGTCTAAAGAAATGCAGTTTCAAATACTCTGGGGAAAATGAGGGAATTCATTGAAAAAAGCCAATTGTGTGGTTTAGTATTAATTATGATTCTGATGAAGTTTTTCTGGAAATATAACCTAATGTAACCTAATATAATATCATCAGTCTGCCTACATGCAGCAGTGCAGTGATTTGGTTTAAGCAACAAGCTGGCAAACCTACATTAGGCTACATTTAGGCCCTAGTGTCCATTCATTTCTGTCTGCCTGGGGTTACAGAAAGGTGAGGTTACATAGCTGCCTGCTCAAAGTGCAGGACACATCTATCAAGGAGGGCTGTAGAATGATATGATCATTTAGCTGGAAGGAAGGCAGCCCTTTCTCCTGGGTCCTAAAGTCTTCCACCAACTACAGCATGCAGATGTCTCAATCAACTTTGCATTTGATCCAGTTGTTACATTGAGACTCACATTACAGGAAGACTAATCAATTCTAAATTAGGGGAGATGTTTTTTCTCTCTACCAGTTGAATATTCCCAGCTAGTCTTCCCCTAACTAGATCATCGATCATAGTCTACTTCCATCTGTGATATGCAGTAATGGTTTCTACGCCCTTGCCAGGAAGCCTATCTGAGCTGCTAAAGTGAGATGCCGAATCCCTTATCAGCTGGTGCGCTGTCCAATTATTTAGGAAAATAAATAGATTTTTCTTTCTAATCCTCCACTCGTCTGACAGACTTGATTCCAGTGTCCTCACCCTCTGACTGTGTCTGCCTGACACCGCCCCACAGGGCTAGTATCAAGTGGACATCCAAAGCTTCACGATCCAGCAACACCAGGTGGCAGTTAGACAACATTGCTTAAAACAGGTTCATATTTGTAGTAGAACATTTTACGTCAATAAATAAAGTTTGCTTGTATCTGTTTCCAAATGCAGCAGTTGTTCTGTATCTAATGTGTGTTTGTGAGTGATTCAGACCAGACCTGCCTGGAGCAGAAACCATGACCTTAGCTTTTCTTAGTCACTTTGTGTCACTGCTTTGATCCAGCAGCTGAGCTTTTATGTCTCCACTCTGACTGTTACAGAGGCACAGGCTAAGGATGTTCAACAAAACCCTGCTGTACTTTCAGCTGGGTACTGTGGAGGCTGGTGCTAAAATGCAAGAGTTCACTGCTTGTGTTTGTCTCTAATAATGGTTAAAAAAAAGAGGATTTGACAGGAGAACTGTCATAAAAAGTTAATGACAAATGATGACAAGGGACCTTGTGATAAAATGTCGCCACTGCACTGTCAGCAGTCTCACAGTAGGGCTAGTATCTGCCCATCAACGTTTGCCTCATTCTTTCTGCTTTCCCTGCAGTTCTTCTGAACCCCGTTCACCCCTTAGTTGTGACACTGGGTGGGTGTAATAAATTAAACTTTACAAAGATAGGATGAGAACTCTGTGAGCCGCCAGATGGCAGCTTGCCTGAGGACAGGATTCATGATCACAAAGGCCATTAGTTGTCAGAAAGAAAAACGCACAGCGGCTTTTTAAGTAATTTGGAAAAAGCAGCTTGCGTCATAGAGGAGAGCTTCCGCCGTGACAGAGGAGCACAGATCTGATGAGGTGCTGGGAACCTCAAGCTTCAACCTCAAGCTTCAGTACGCCTACGTGGATCTATGGCATAACACAACTTATCAACACCAACACGGCGTGATGTGATGCACATGGGTGCCCAATACAACAACAGTTTCGTGGCTGTATTTCCCTCAGTCGCTCACTCCAAGGAGTACTTCAACAGGAAACAGGGACTCCCTGCCATGGTTCAAGCCAGTGAACAAGAAAATAGAAGTGAGTGTCAATTGCAGAGGTCTCTGGGTGTCTACGGGGTGTTTGTAGAGTTACGGCTTTGGCAAGGGTGGGAGGAGACAACCTTTGCTGAAAGCGTCCTTGAATCTGAAGAATGACTAGCTACAGAATATTTAACTTTTTTCTATCATGCCAAACAGCATGCAATTCATCTATACCTATGCTTCCAGCAGCCTTACAATACTCTGCTGGTTAATTGCTGTAATATTTCAAAGCCAGAGGAATGAAAAGTGACATGAGCATTTATTGGGGTTAACACATGATGGCCCTCGCATGGACCTCCATTGATCACCACAAGCCAACCACACACAGCAGAAGATTGCCGTGTTTAGCTATGCAGACAGTCGGGGAGCTGCGAGCTTTTTCAACCCCCTCTCAGACATTGTACTGCATCGTTCTGCAGACGGGTCACTATGCAGAAGGGACTAGCCTCTGTGTACGGTTCACTGATGCTCATTACTCGCATCCTGCGGAGCTGTTGGATATTGTGTGGTTTCCCAGGAAGACAGCTCTGCTCTGATCGCTGGCATTCTGTGACAGTAATTAGGATGCATTCGGTGGCTGTGCAGCCATGCTAATGCAGAGCCCGGGAGATGGCGAAGGGCTCTTACACAGACACCCACAGAGAACGAGGATGAGAGAAGTTTCCCTCCAACAGCATGCGGATGAATTCCACCACGCAGCGTTTAGGGGGATGTTAAATATGCGTCATTTTTGGTAAGTGCACGGGGGGGTCAAGAAAGGCCAGTGAACAACCAGCATTGGGCTTTGTGTTTGGTTGTTCTTACAAAGTACCCCTCAGTGCCTTAAATGTACCTTATTCGGCTACTTCACCATCTACGATTCCCCGTTTACGCCACAGGAAAGTGTCGAAAATGCAACGTTAAAAGTCACTGGTGGACAGCTTGTTCAATTACATCAGTGTGTGGAAAACCATTTGCTTGAGACTCTAAAATGATTCAGATCAGGTTGGCGATGTGCACCAACAATGCTCTCTTTCTGTCACACGCCACAGATGGACGTGGAGAGCTCATCTCTAGACCTAATAGTCCATAAGGTTATTACAGAAAGATGCTGCAGCCCAGCCAAGCTCAGCAGACCACAGGCAGAGACACCCACTGAGAGGAAGATATGTTTACCCAAACCCCTTCCCTCCCGGGCCGTGTTATTAGATAAACGTGGAGCACGTCTATTAAGGGGTAATCTGCATGCAGCTTGTAATGGGATCTGCTACAGCGATGCCCCAGAGTCATGGTGACTGAAGACGTGTCGTTCCCTTCTCTCTGTTCCCTCTAAACAATCCCAATCATGGCGTCCGTCTGCTGCAGCGTTCTCTCCTCCTCCTGTCTCTCTCCATCTCCTTCTTGCTCTTCTCCAAACGTTCTTCCTCCTCCTCCTTCCCCCCCCCCCCCCGCCGCCTCCCGCACCCTCTCTGTCTTTCCTCGCCTTTCTCGTTCTCCCTCACCGCTCCGCTTTCGGTCTCTTCCAGACGTCTCTGATAGCATCCTGCCATTGGTGGAGTGTCGTGCCCTCTGGTGATCACGTGCTTGCTCTGCTCCGGCCGCAGAGGAAGCACGTGTCCTCGGATCAGTGGCCTCCGCCGCCGCCGCCGCGCGCCACACCGACACTTGACGGGCGCACTCGGCGCGCCCGTCTGTGCAACCCTGCAGACATCCTGCCCTCTTTTCACTTCCCATCAGGCTCGGGTCTCGGTGACATCACAGGCAGGGCGGGGGGGGGGGGGGGGGGGGCCGGGGCCCTCCCCACCACACGTCTGTAATTATTCAGCCTGCAGACTCAAGAGCTCAAAAGCCCCAAATCCTAATTGTGTTTGTCTCTACTCAGGACTTAATGAGGGAATTAGATTCACTGGCGTTATCACATGGATATCAGTTCCGTGGACAGGTTTATATCCTTGTCCTGTACCATGTCCTGATGGAAACCCATCACAGCATCTAAACATGGTTTTCAGCCATCTGGTTTGAACGAGTCTCGGTCCCTGCTACTCACAGATTTCAACAGTTCTACAGTAGCGGTTGTAATGCATCGGCTTCAAATGATAAAAGCCCCTTTACCATTGAGGCAATGTAAATAACAGTAAACCTAAGTAAACCTCTGGGACTGAAGTATAGCCGTCTCTCCCTAAATCACAATGTCGTTTCCCCTGGCCCCGGGGCCGAGAAGTGGGAGTCGCCCTGGGGAAGGAGGAGAACGACTTTTCCAGAGCCAAGCTCTATTTCTGTCGTTTATCGCTGCGCTTCATCACAGCCGCAGCAGTGCCGCTTTGCCAGAGGAGAGGAGAGAGGACGATATTTCGAGCCCAGTGTCTTACTGAGGCAACGGTCAATGAAGCGAAGACAAGGGCTCGGGTGAGGGGGGGGGGGGCAGGTGCCAGGGGCCCCAGACTTCCCCTGAGGACCTGTGTAGAGGCGTCTGGGGTAAGATAAAATGGCCCAGCCTACACCTTTGTGCCCTGCGCAGGACTAAGGACTGTGATTTACTGTCGGAGCTCAGCACAGCAGAGAGCGAGTCACGACTCGGCCACGGTTGTGGTGACGGGATACGCACGCTGGCCTCTGAGGTCTACCGCCAGTTTTGGTTTTAGTGCTTGGTTGGAAGTGGCATGTGAGTCCCTGAGTGATGTGTGGGGGTGATGGATGGCTGTGTACTGGTGTGTGCACTCGCAAACGTTTGTGTGTGTGTGTGTGTGCGCGCATGTGCATTTGTGTGTGCGCGCCCTGTAGAGATTGATGGGAGCTCCCTGCATAACAGTGCCATTTCACGCCACCAATTTGAGCACACCCACAATGTGCTTATCAGCAAAGAGCAGCCACGTAGTCATGTTGGGGCGACAACAGTGGCACTAACTCTGTTAGTGTTTGTGGTCTGGCAGCATTTATCCAAATAGAGATGCCTGTGTTGAACAGAGATCAAGATCAATTACCAGCCATTGATTTCATTTGCAGATATGAATGCAGGAGGAAAGCCGTTAGTCATTTGTGAACTTATGAACACGATTCCCCGTCGGTTGGGGCTAAATAAAAACGCGGGGGGACGAAAATGGATAGAGCTGTTTGTCTGTAAACTCCGATGTGTGAAGAACTAGTCCCAGACACATTGTGTCACACGTTCAGTGAGTGTTTGGGTTTACAGCACGAGAAATGAATTGTGCTTTCAGTGCTCCACATTTAAATAAATGTTCTCGGCAAGGCGTGGATAGTCATTTTCTCACGATTCTTTTAAGCAGAATGTTTATTGAGAGGTGGTGCTTGGGTGGTGTTTGTGCATGTCCTTTTCTGTGTCAAGTGGTGTTAAAATAATTCGTTTTAGTTCCAGTGGAATGTAAATGTGCTGTAAGGACATTGCTAAACAGCGCACTGCAGCACTTGCAGATGTTCCTGCCACTGTCTCAAAACCCATTTTAAATAATACTGTCAACATGAAGACCTGAATGAGCATTGTTTATTGTACCCCGTGGTTTAATCATGCATGTTTACGATGGAGATTCATTTTACCGTCTAACTCTTGTAGGATGAGATGATTACATGGGGTATTGTTCGGAGGCTTTGTGTATTGAAACGTTGCCAGGCAATTCTACTTAGTCCATAAGAAGTGGGCAGAGATACTGCTTTGCTAAGCAGCACACCCACACCTACCACTATGACCAGCCAGCTACTGTAGCCTCTTTCAAAGGCATGACTCAGCGCCATATGCTTAAGATACTAATGAAGGCTACCTAGTGCTGCTGGACAGCATGTTCACTTAGCTGCCTGCAACTGAAAACTAATTCAATTTGTTTGTCTCACAGAGAAAACACAGACTATTGATGCCTCCTCGTATCTCGTAGGGAGTCAGGTGGCTGAGCGGTTATGGAGTCGGGCTCGTAATCTGAAGGTTACCGGTTCGATTCCCGGCTGTGCCAAATGACGTTGTGTCCTTGGGCAAGGCACTTCACCCTACTTGCCTTGGGGGGAATGTCCCTGTACTTACTGTAAGTCACTCTGGATAAGAGCATATGCTAAATGACTAAATGTAAATGTATGTAATGATGATGAACAACACTTTGAGTTGAATGTTAATTCATGTGACGCTAAGAAGCTCGTTGAGGTCAGAGGAGAGGAGAACTCGGCATGTGAGGATGGTTGAAAATAAACGGATGGGTTAGACAGGGCTGCTTTTGTCAATATTTTTCGATTCATTTGTTGGTTCTTCCCGTTTCAATAAAGCTTTTCGATGTCATCAGAAGGCAGAATCATGAAAACAACATCGTACTGTATGCATGTGTCCATTAAGAGTTAATAATTGAGCAGAAAACTATTTTAGATTGTCAGAGAAAGATCCACAGGTGTTCAATACAGTATGTACTCGGATGCACATATGCAGTTAGCATCTGTAGAACAATTTTCGTAACTGACTATCTCAGGCATATTTGATTTTCAGTGGCAGCAATTTCCTGCTTCCAGGTTGTCTAGAGAGGAACAAGTTAACATTTGAGCCTTCTCAAACGCAATCTCTTTGTTCTGCTCTCTAACAGTGGAAAGGGCCATTTCCGTATGCAGAAATGAAAAATCTCCAAGCTACCCTGACTGCACCTCAATATGTTCATAAAACTAATTACACTACTCAACAATCACTTTTACACAGTAAAAAGCTTTTAAGGGTCTGCCACCATTGTGCCTAATTATTTTCACAGAAGCTTATCATCACTGATTAACAGTAAATCACTCCATCTACATAACAGAAATGAACCACTTCACACAAATCTGGATTAGTCACGTCTAACCACCTTGCTGAAGTTTACTTTGGTGATCCTAATAGTGTTCCTCTTTATATTGTTCTGACCATGACGGAAATTGTTTTAACAAGCCTGAAATGATCAAATTCCCATAAAGCATGGTGACATTGTGAATACAACACTCTAATCGGTGATCACCAATGACTGCCCTGATTTCATGAGAAAACCACCATACTTGTGGAAGAGAAGTTAGAGTATGGAGATTTGGACACATGATAACCGTTGGTGCGTCACAAGGACCGCTCCACCACACCTGTCAGCCGGAGGGCCTGTGG
Source organism: Osmerus eperlanus (assembly GCF_963692335.1). Lineage (NCBI taxonomy): Eukaryota > Metazoa > Chordata > Actinopteri > Osmeriformes > Osmeridae > Osmerus > Osmerus eperlanus. Next base: position 11,412,031 of record NC_085018.1, on the reverse strand, counting down.
AGCGTCAGACAAGTCAAGCGATGACGAGCCTGATGAGCCAGAGGCCCAGTGAGACTGGGTTCTAGGGGAAGGGTTCTGCTTGGTCCAGACCACGCTGGGAGAACACTGCCGTCAGAGATGGGGTCTTTAGGGCTCTGACAATGTCATCGAGGAATAACCGAGATAACTTGATTCACAGGTGATGTGTGCGGACCGGGCGCAACACGTGATACTATCTGTCCCAACCCAACTGAGTTCGATTACGTAACACCCTTGTGCCTTTCTTGTGCGGACCGTTTGTCAACGTGGTGTGTACATTTTAGGTCCAGGTTGAACATGACGTCAGTGTTCATTTCAAAAGGTCCACAAGTAGCAAGCACCAGACAGGCGTTCAAAATCCTGTCTACTAGCATGCCAAATATCACACCCCGAGATAAGAGATGAACAGGTGTTGCCATGGCAATGCGAAATAAATTCACGTTTGCGGGCTACACACTTAATACCGTCTCTCGTTGCCATTAATACTTGTGTACAAAATGTCCAGATGGAGGGCAGTGTACAGAAGGGAGCCTTTTCAGCCTCTCAACCTGTCATTGCCTCCTTTTTCCGCATCAGTAGACTGAGGAAGAAAGAGAGGGAAAAAGTCACAATGCTGGCTGTGGCCTCCAACATGTTAAAAGGTCATTCTGCCAGGAAACGAATGACCTGAAAGCAACGTGGCGATGACAGGATATTGATCTGCTCTGTTCAACGCAACCGCGATGATAACGGACCTTTTCCTTGACCGTCACAAAATACTGCATGCTGAAACCAATTAGATATTTGGCCATCTGGTATTTTTCAAATTAAACATACCGCACATCTTTTTGCTGTCATTGTCAGCAAGCTGTTGTCGACAATTTGGTAAAGCTGATGGTGTATGTAGATTAGCAGCTGAGTCTTTGAGCACTTTCCTGCTGATTGACTTGCAGTGTGGCCATTAGTTTAAGATGTGTATTGTGTTTGGCTGCAATGCCCAGGCGCTGTAAGGAGTCTTCTGCCCGTAAACTAAACAAGATGGAAACTGCCAACTTGCTTTCAGAGCGTGCAATATAGATTAGGACCATCTTAAAGGGGGAAAACTGCCAGCACTGGCTTTTAATCAGTTGGTGAGACAAAGCTATTACAAAGATAAACACTGATAATCACACCTCCTTATATCTCCTGGAGACATGTTTTTAGGGCTTTTTACCTACTTTTTTAGAAAAGGGCTTTACCCTTTTCTTTAATTGAAATATGCCCCCCCTGAACTGCAACTAATGGGAAATCTGCTTCATGAAATGGAAATAAGTAACTGAGGAATCAGGAACTTTCATTAACTGGTGACATTTATGAATTTCACCAGCTGTGCCATGCGGTGTAAACACAAGCTAAACGTGGATTATTGACAGCAGTGTGCCACTTTGTCACTCGACGTGTTGTAGCAACATCAGATGTCTTATCTGGGGTGAGATGGTTCAGGAGGAGCCTTCTCCGGGCATGGCAGTGGGGATGCGGGGGCGGGGGGACGGTGGAACAGAAATAGGCTCTCTCAGTCGGAGGTGTGACCGTGTTCGAGGAGCGCTCAGAGAGAGAAGCCTCGCTGAGATGGACTGACAACACGTGCTAATCACAAGCTGACTGTTAAGCAGTGAGCTGTAGATACTGTAGGTAATGCAGCACGCTCCACAGAGTGTGCTCTCACACTCTCACTGTTGTCTTAGGCTAGTTGAGATAGCTGACATTTTGTGATTTACTTTTATTACTCGTGTTATTGTTTTTATTGATTTTATGTAAAGCACCTTGAGCCGCAATTCTTGTAAGAAATGTGCTATATAAATAAAGTCTTATTATTATTATTATTATTATTATTATTTGTGGTTCCAGGCCCCTGCCAGTTTTAAATTCTCTCTCAGTTTCTGCGCGCGGTTCGGTAACAGATGATTGTTATGATTAACGTCTTGATCTATTTCAAGTTTCCCCTCTTGACAATAAATAATAATCATGATTGTTTTGTCGTCACAAATCACATTTCTGCTGTGCGTGACATTTTCCCTGCTCATTTCTCCACCGTGTCTAATTTGCTGGGTTGTTGTTCTGTCGCCCATAAATCAGTCATTGTGGTGTAATAAATACCGGACGGCACAAGGTTGACTGGCAGTAGGAACTGTTGATTGAATCTCGACTTTAATAGGATGAAAGAGGGCTGCTGAAGGCTGGTTGGCTGCATTGTACAGAAGGCTTTTTATCTCTCGCTTATTTATAACCGGGGTGTGCTTTTTAAATCCTTTGCAACAAAGTGAGAAGAAGAAAAAGGATTAATCGGGGGGGTGGTATCATTTGTACCGGTCGGAAAAGCTCCTTTAGAACATACATTCGAATGCCCAGTAAAAGTAATGGTTGTTGTGGAGGTGATAGCACTGGTGATGACTGAGACAAGCTCTACATTCACACTGGCTGCCACTAGACACTGAGCTGTGCGACACTGCTGTCAAAAAGCATGAGCGTATTTATTCTTTTTCCTCCCTTTCTCTCTGTGTCTCTCTCTCATTCACGAGCACACCAAAACAGAGAGAGAGAGATCCCAGATGAGTCCCTCAGGGGTGAACGTGATGAATCACCACGTCCTTTTTCATTACTTCATCACGGACGAGCCTGGGCTCGCTCCTGCTTCCCCTCCAGAGACACTACGATGGGACACCCAAGGTGACGAACCAGAAGGGAGGGAGAAGGAGAGACAGGGGACATATCCAAATCTCCCCTCATCCCCCGGCGCTCCCTCGCTTCCACCTTGGAGAGCCTGGAGGATTTGGTCTCTGTCGATAGCCCCGGTTACATAACCCTCATGTTGTGCAGCGTCCTGATAGCCTCACTCCCCGGGCGCCCATTTTGCAGTTACATCTGTGAGTGCATATATTTTCAGGAGTTTAGGAAGTAAGTGTTGGGCTGAGAGCAGCTGTAATGTGCATCTGACTGCTGTTTTTATAGCCATGCAATGTTCACCAGGGGCACTCATACACTCAAGACTCTGTGCAGCACCACAGATCCTGGGCTATCACACATTAAGCAGGCAACGTTTTACATCTAATAGTGTCCTCTCTCCCATCTACTTGATGTGTTTCACCTGGCTTCCACACATGCTGTAGATACCCAGTAATAAACAGGTTTACTACTTGCCAATGAAGACCCGAGGAGATGAGCCAGGGAGATGAGTGACAGGAGAGTGACTGATACCGGCTTGCTGTTGTAACCCACTCTGGGTTCACATCAACCTGTCACGCATACAAATCAGCCTGGACGCTGTCTCCAGACCCCGTGTTATTGATTGGCAGGTTTGAAGCTGCCACTACCGATACCGTCCTTCTGTACTATGATGGGTCACCCGCGTCCAAACCGTCTCTCAAAGAAAATGTAAATGGCATTGGCAGTTGGACTTTTTGTGTGTGTGTGTATATATGGGGGGGGGGCGATGGGGGGGGGGTGACTAACATTATTATTATTATTGCTGAAGGCTAAACTCAATCGATACAGAGAATCACAATGGAGATTTTTCTTCTCTGGTTCATTTTATTGAGAGCTCTGTCCCATTCCTCACTCAATGGGAAATCAATAGCATTTAGTGGTTCAGATATAAATGCAGGTGTACATAGTATGTCATAATTGCATTCAGTTCAACTATGGTAAATGTGTTACTTTAATTACATTTCTGGAGCCACCATGAATGTGCAAAGGTCCTCTGGCAGTGAGGGATGAAACTAGTCATGGGTGTGTAGCTATAACGTGGAGAACGTGCCCTGAGCTTTAATTGACTAAAAGCAAGCGAGATGCTAATGTTTGGAGAGTGGAATTGAAAAGTCTACTGAGCAAACGATGAACTGAATTTTCTTTTTCTCTTAATTGATTGAAGGGGCCACATCTATTTTTGTCCACCACAACTACAAACTACCAAACAGACATTTAGGTGGGTCATTTTATTTAGTCAACTTGTTATTAATGCTCACAGTAGAACTGTTATTGTGGGCCCATGTGGGTCCAATGTCATTCTTCTAGCATGTTCTGTCCAGAATGACTGTGTGTTGAATGGGTCATGGGTCATTGAATGGTTCACAATAATACCTGAGCATAGACTCTGGTCTATTGATCTTAATAGAACACATCAATAGCTACAAAGAACCTGAACCTGGGGCCGAAGCAGAGACGCTCAGTGGACAGGACAGCACGAGGATGGCCGCATCCTCAGTCATGTGACTGGGCTTGTTTTTGGATTGATGGACTCATCCTTACTGTCACGGCTGATCACAACAGCGCCCCTTGTCTGACAACGGCGGTCCTGCAACCAAGATGCGCTGTAGTCATCAAAATCTGGATTGGAACAATTGAATGGTCCTGACGGCACCATGACAAGAAAGCCGCCACACGCTCATCCAAAGCATTTCCCCATCAAACCACACTCCAGGTCTTCCTAACAGGCCACCACACCACACAGAGTCATGGGTCTGGAAAAAACAAGTCTCGTCAACACTGGCAGTGATGATATAAAATAACATCAAAGGACATGATCACCGGCACATACTCTACACTTAATCCTCGAATGTGGCTCACGGAGGCTAGTACCACCACATGAATGATTCCAGAGCCAGTCACCACCATTCACCCTTTTCCTGCACATGCTGGAGAACTTCATTTGATGATCTGACGACGGCACTCTTTGAAATTGCTGAAATGGTGGCAGTGAACTGAGCAACAAACCCAACACGGTGGATGTGTTGAAGGGGCGAGTGGATGTGTAATATTGAACCCTAGAGGAATATCCTGTTCCACATGCATAAATATAGCTACAGTGGGCGGCGTTGGAAAGAGAATATCAGTAAACATGCTATGTGGCACTAGAGCATGTGTGGGGTTGGATGCACATCTGAGATCAAGATTCACTGACATCATAGCGCACGTGAAAACATTGCTCTTTGACGGATCTCCCTCCAACCTGCCTGAACCCAAACCTTCCCCCGCCACACAAGCCACGCAACCTGCAGCCCACCATCCAACCCTAACCGCAGGACCCCCGCCAATCACAGTCACACCGCTGATTGCACTCGGGGTCCAATCAGGAGCACTCACCACTCGTGCTGCGGCTCGTCGATCACCAGCAGGATCTTGAACTTCTTGGACGCGGCGGCGGGAACGGCCGTCTGCTCCACCAGGCCGGCCGAGGCTGCCGTCTGCTTCACCACGTTGGTGATGGAGCTGAAGAAGCCAGAGCCCGCCGACTGGACGGGCTGGGGCCGGCGCTCCGGGGCCGGGGAGATGGAGGGCGTCGTGGGGGTGGCCGGGCCCGGCGCCGTGGCAGGGCCGGGGCCGGCGGCGGCGGGGGCCGTGGCCGTGGGGGGAGGGGGAGGCGGAGGGTCGGGCCTCTGAAGGTCCGTCATGTAGCCGTTGGGAAGGTTGGCGATGAAGCTGCTGTCGGAGAGGCGGCGTCGCAGGAAGTTCATGGCGGCGGTTGGTGGGCGGCGGCGTGCGCTCGGACGGATCTGAAGAGGACGAGGGCGACCGGTCTCCGGTGTGCTTCCGCTGGTGGATCTGTCCACAGGCGGAGGAAGGGCTGCGAGTCTGGAGGTTCTCGACTCTCGGAGCGGCAGCCAAGCGAGGCGTGTGCGTGTCCCCTCCTCCCAAGCTTTCCCCGCGACTCCTCAGGAGAGAGAGAGTGTGTGTGTGTGTGCGCGCGAGTGAAACTGCTTCCCCAGGGTGAGGTAGAGATGACTGTCCCCCTGCTCTGCCTGTCCGCCTCAGCTACAGCAGCCTGAATGCCAGCGTGAGATGCTCTCCCTCTGCCTTGTTTCCTCTCTCTCTGTCCCTCCCTCCCTCCCTCTCTCGCTCTCTCACTCACTCACTCACTCACTCTGCCTTTCCTCTTTCCCTCTCACTCACACACACACGCCTGCTCACTGGCTGTTCCCCTCCCCCCTCTCCTCTCCTCTCTTTCTCTCCTCCCTCGTTGTCGACTACCTCACCGGCTACGTGTCTCTGTCGTACCGCAGCCAGTGGAGGGGTTTCCGGAGAGCGCGCACAAGACAGTGAGGATGGAGGGAAACACCCCTCCACTCTGATGCTCCAGCGGTATTCCCCCCCCCCCCCCACACCCCCATTGTAACCACCATCCAACCCCCCACCCCCCCTGCACACACACCCTTTTCAGGGTGACCTCCATCCACTATCGATGGTGATGAATGGGGGGGGGGGTTGGATGGTGGTTATAAGGGTGGGGGGGGTGGGGGGGTGGGGGGGGGGGGAATACCGCCCGCTGGGGGGGTTCCGTCCATTTGTGTCAGGGGTCCGGAACAGTGAGGAGTGGTGTGAGGGATATGGTCATCCTCTAGCCCCTTCTTGTTTACCGCAGTCACATGCGTTGCTTCGGGGGGAACGGCCGAGTGGAAAATCGTGGTGGGAGAATCAGACTGCTTGGCTACGGCTCAGGCAGAAAGAAGAGAGGAGATGGGAGGAAAGGGGAGGCGAGGAAAGGAAAGGAGACGAGTGGAGAAGAAAGGAACAGAGGCAGGTCGTGAGGACAGCTATATTTGTGCACGGCTGACAACATGCACCTCCTCCTCCTTGGTGCTACGGCATTCTGTTCTGCACTCCGGTGATTGTTTCCTCTGTGTACCTGTAAGCCAGACCCTCTGGGAGGTTCACTTCCACTAGTCCCCCAACAGCCCAGGCTTGTGTACTTCACTGTTTGTTCCTGTTGTTACCATTGCAACCACCCCCTACACATGCAAACCCATGAAAGATAAACAAGCCCTAGGTTTTTCTGAGCATTGGTAATTTAGCCGTGGCTGGGATCCACACACACTATTTAAGCTATACAAATGGACGGGATTGACTGCAGTATTGATTGTCTGTAAGTGAAATGAACCTTGGATGAGGCAGAAGATCAAACTACCAACCATGAGAATTTGTTTTGCAGATATACCTCTTTCCCCAGTTACAATTTCACAACACAGTCCTTCTTCTGAAAAGCAAATACCCTAATCCCTGCTTCTCAGCGCTCTCTCACACATACTGGCTCCGAGGCAACAGAGGCAGCGTCTTTAGCACTGCTGGGAAAAGCCTGTCTCTCTGCTGTTTGCTTCCTTAATCACATTCATCCAACACCCAGGAGCAGATTCAAAGGGGAAACATGCCTACTGCATACACACCGCAGTTATAAATAGCCACGTGCAAGTGTTAGGACGTCAGCTCGAAGGAAAATGATGCTCCGCTGATTCTGAAAATACGTCCCTCATTCGGACAGTTTGACACCTGGGGACCTCGTTCATGTGTGTGGCACAGCTTTCTCTAGGCAGCCAGAGAGGGAAGTCAATCTTACGAGATTGGATTAGCTGCTGCTCTGAAGCAATAAATCAAAATCGTGTATTTTGATTGTCTTTCCGTTAAGGGTGCCTCTCCTCAGAAAGGTGTGTGCCAGTAAAGGTCAATGCAAGATATTGTGAAAACTCTCACCTTTAGAGTCTTACAGAATATGGAGGATGTTGGCTGCCTCGGTCCCGGTCACGAGGAGATGAGAAACAGAGGAGTGGGGGAAGAGGAGAGTAGCCAATCAGACGACACACTGTGCGTCACTGCACAGCAGCCATACTTACGTGCTAAGCTCCTGTCCTACATATTTCATGACAAGGTAAAAACAGACAAACAGAATGCCATGCCTAAACAGAGGCTAAATGAATGAATTAATTGCAAACGTGCACAGTATGGCTTTTAGTATATTGTTTGTTGTTGACATCCTGTATATATAAATCCATTGAAATTATTTCTGAAAGAGCTGAATTAATCATGAATATGCGGATCTTTAGAAAGCGCTGCAAATATTTGCTGGGCTTTCTCAAATCTATCTGTCTGCGTGTGTATGCGTGTCTGTGTGTGTGTCCTCTACACATCAAGGTTGAGCCCACAACTAAACATAAAAGTTATGGAGGCTTATTAGAATGGGTCCTACCCATGCTTGGCTTCGTGTAGTCGAACAGAAAGGCTATGTAAACAGTGCAGATTGAGGATGCCAGGAGCACCGCCACCCACGCACCGACACCCATTCTCCCCACCCATTCGGCTCAAAACATCCACGGTCCTCCTTCGATCTGCCTGTGATTCCGTTTAGTGATGCAGGCACTGGACCGTTTAGGGGAAGACATCGTTTCCTCCACCTCTCTTCCTCCACTATTTATATTGGAAATCTCCGCTGTTTAAACGGGCACTTGTGATCAGGGATATGTCCCTCTCCTTCATTCCAAAGCCGAGGCTTTAAATTGAGTTGTTGATTCCCAGACTAAACTTCCTGTGTCGGGAACAGAGGATCCTGGATTTAGACTCTTCTTTCCTCCTGAGGCAGAGCTGAGGCGCTGGTGAACAAAAAACAAGTTTTTACATAACCACCTCCCAATGCAGCTGACCCATAAGGCATACGCCGAATTAATACATCATTTGTTTAGACAGTGTTGACAGTGCCCCTAAATAGGAGGAGATTCCATGAAGTACCAAATAACAATTTCATTAAACTATGACCTTGGGCCTAATTGTGTTTAGCACACACAATTTCTAGAGTGTCCTACAAGTTGTTATTAGAACAAGCACAGCCCTGGTCGGCCACACACAGCACTACAGCACTGCTGCTGCGGCGCTGTGCCCCTCCAGTCCCCTGTTCCAGCCCCTCTCTCACTGCTGGTCTATATTAGATAGACTTTAGGACATGGAATATGGAATAAAACCTCCATAAGTATCCTATCCCCAGGTAAACCTGAATTTGAGATCATTGAATCCCCCATGCTGTTACTTAAGCTTAGAGGACTACATCAAATGCGGTGCGGAGGCTTCCGGAGGCTGGCAGACTCAGGTACTGTGTGCCGTGTGGATTCAACAGCAGTCATGTGGAAGAGATGGGATGTGAGGGCATGGATGGACATCTGAGGCCTGAGGCTTGGTCTGGTCTGGTCTGGAAGGGGAGTGGACAGGGTGGGGTGGCTGGGAGGTTAGCGGGGCTGTTGGGACTGTGCAGTGTTTGATATGGGAGAAGGTTGTTTTGACAGGTGTGTAAGAATAACACAGAGCGAATGTGAAAAGCAATGGTGGAAGAGACCGAAATATTGAATATGTGATCATCCTGATCATCTCTGATCTGCTTCATCTGGTTTCATCATCTGTCGACGTTAGAATTGGGATCGTTGTTTGCATTTGCATGTTTAGATCATTGTTTGCAACTACTTATACTGTCATTATTTCACCCACAAGTCCCATTGCTTGTGGCTGGTCTGTAAGGATTGTTGTCAGGTCAGTGACAGTAATGTATGATTCAAAGCACTAGGGCATGAGTGAGCGTTTGGTTCTTTCTTAAGCAGGTTACAGCGCAGACAGATCGGCTGCTGTTTAAGGATGAGCCTGCTTTTGATGTACCATCTGTAAGCATGGCCAGCTGCTGCATTGCCATGGAAACAGCCATGTGAATGCTGAGACAAACCTCTCAGGTATTTTTCTGCTATAGTGCTATAGTGTGTTCTTCATCTTCCTGGTCAGTAGAGCAACATCCTTTTATTTTCCGCCGGTCCGTCCTCTAGTTTCTGTTCTATCTTCAGCGTGTCCTGTCTAGGTGGCTGCTATTAAACAATGGCGGCAGTGACAGGCTAGCTGTGTTCTGTGACCTCATCAGGCATCCGTTGAGTGATGAGTCATGATGGTGACAGTGTGACATGGTCACTGGTTGACATTCTTGACCTCACTCCCTGGACCTCTCCAATACAAACATTACAAGCATTACCCTATAACTGAATCTGCTTGAAAAGAGATGACTGGAAAATATGAACACATTTGTGAATCTACTATAATGTACATGTGTTTGTCTGGATGACATTTGTAAGTGCTTAGTTAAAATTAACATTTAGGAATTCATGGAATGAATGTGGCTCCTTGTCATGGTAACACAGTATCTGATCTTTCTCAATTTAATGTATGCAGCTGCACTCAAACATCACCTCTTTCTGAATAAATTATTTGCTTCGGGTAAGGGCAATTTTCTACTTGATGCATTGAACTTAGCAATATTAATTAACATGAAATAATAACTTATGGCAATTATCAAGCAATCATTTTTGCATAACTCCTGACACTTTTATAATTCAATGCAAATAATTAGTATAACCTCATTCAGTGTTTATACATGTACATAATGAGAATAATGGCTCAAGATGTCTGACTTCACCATTGATATTGTGGTGTAACACTGTGGTATTCCACGTTTGTGTTTTTGAATGTGCTGGTACATTTGTTTCCTTCATTGTGCAGAAATGGTACTATCCTTTCTGAGATTAATTGTTCCCGAAAGGCTCATTAAAAATTGACAGTGCAATAAAGGAACTGATTAAGTCCATTATGAGCAGTTCATTTGCCATTTAGTGCAGAAAAGTACATTTCTCTGCATCAGGGCCTTTGTAAACTGACATGACCTGTGGATGGTAAATCGCACACATGATGCTTGTAGCACAAGTAACAATTAGACATGCATGAATTAGAGAACTATATACAATGTTAGAGTGGAAGGATCTGCGATTTCTTTCTTCTCAAATACAAAGGCCTCTCACCTTCTGTTTGAAATGATCAACACCCCTGTCACGATGTGAAATGCATTTTGTTGTAACATCCAGGGCATTAAAACAGCAGCATGCTGTCAAGCCCCTATCAAGACGAGTCCGTCTTTACTGTTAGGTATCTTATGATAATAATAAAAAACATAGCATAGCATTAGAACAAGTATAACTGGATCTACTATTTTCATTCTCATTTTGATGATAAGTGTTCATTTTTTCAAACATTTTTTAAACATATTTCCAAAAATTATCCATTGTGTTCATTTAGCGGACACTTTTATCCGAAGTGACGTTCAGTTAGTGTATAAGCACGGTGTCTTTTATCCCAAAGAAAATTACTTGTCCTTCTCTCTCCATTAATAGGTGGTGGGCCGACTCTCAAAATCTCATTTGAACGATCGCTGTTGATGGAATAAATATAAATCTTGTGTTGTTCAATAGAAACCTCACCGATATTTCAGAAGGAAACAAGACAGCGCCCTCTCGTGGCTAGCTGTGGCTAGTGTGAGTATTACCTCTTTCCCCTCCGCACCACAGGATGGCAGTAACTTGATATCAGACCACTGCATTGCTGGGAACAAATGCATAACAGGTCCTTGTTAGCGGGGTGTTACTAAATATTCTTTGCAATAAGCTAGCTGAAGAACATTAGCTATCTCTACATTAAGAATCGTGCAATAAGACAAGTTGTCTTTTCGTCCGAAATGACTTTCACGGTTTATCTGCAGAGGTCGTTCCTTTAATTCTGTGTTAGCATCCGGCAACATGACGGTTCCAGCTTTGCAAAACACAAGTGTGTTCTATCGAAGGGTCCTGTCACAGTTTCCTCAGGACATTAGCCTAGCATTTGCCTATGGATCTGGCGTGTTTAAACAAGCGGGAACTCCCCAAGGTCAAATGGGGGTAAGTCAGAGGGTGCAGCACGGAATTGTCTTGCCAGTCAATAACTAATGGTGCCTTGAATAACGCTGCCTGCAACATTGTAACCAGACCTTATGTCTGTGCTCGTGAAAAGGACACCAAACAATTGGAAACAATGTGCTAATTCATTCCATGACACTTCCACATGCTCATAGCCAGCAGCAGTAGGCCTATTTGACGTGTTAACAGCTGCAGAGTATGAATGGACCCATATCAATTTCACAACCATAGCTTCTCTTAGACTGATTTGAACTCCGTTTCAGAAAAACATGTTGGACTTTGTGTTTGCGGTGGACGACCCAGTCACCTGGCACACCATGAACCTGATGCAGAACCGGAAACATTATTCCATCCTGAAGTTCCTGGGGCCCAGGAAGATTAGCACCATCCAGAACGACCATGGAGCTGCAGTGTATTACAACACGTTGGTACCTGTGGATGGAAGGGTGAGACCCTCATCCACAACAAGACACAACGGTTAACACATCACCACGACAGATCCAGTCCATCAGTCTCGTCTAACCATCTCTTGTCCTGATAGATAATCAAGTATGGGGTCATAAGCACAGAGTCACTGATTGATGACCTTCTTCACTGGAAGACTCTGTACATTGCTGGCAGGCTGCATAAACCAGTAAGTCTGATACGTCTAATATGAGCCATACAACCTCAAAGAGCATCTTTACCACAGGAGCATGTATCTATTTAGTATTCACCCCGGACTCATCGAAAGGGTTCAAATGAAATGCTTGGCTGTGTTTGTGTTTGCGTGCAGGTGCAGATCGTCCTGCAGGGGGACAATGAGAAGCTCCGTGCTGCCTTGGTGGGGAACCTGAAGAGCGCGGCCACGGCCTGCTTCCTCATGCTGCCGGAGAGCTGCTCTGAGGACGACCTCTTCCTCCAGATCGCTGGGCTCTCCTATGCTGGTGTCTACCACACACACACACACACACACACATACACACACATGCACACACATGCACACTCACACACACACACACACACACTATAATGCACACACACTGTATACACACACATGCCACACCTATAATCTAACGCACATGCACACACGTACACTCTAACGTGCGCACACACACACATGCCCACACACACACACACGTTCTCACATACACACGCATACACGATGAGCGTTACACTTGATTATTTATCCCTTGACATCCCTTTCACCTCCCTCCCCTACATTTCCTGTCCTCAATGTTTTCAAGGCTTCGCTCACGAGGAGTGCAGTCGTGAAAGTGTTTCCTCTTCCCCTTCAAGGGGATTTCAGGATGGTGATTGGAGAAGATAAGGCCAAGGTTGCAAACCTAGTGAAGGATAATTCCCAACACTTCAGGACGCTCTACAACAATATTCTACAGGAGTGCCCACAAGTGGTGTACAAGCCACAACAAGGGAAGCTTGAGGTGAGAACCTTTTGTGAGATGGTGTGTATATGTAAATGTCTATGGGTAGTTGATGTCATGTGTATTTGGGCACAGTGCAAGGCATTGGACACAAAGCTCACATCAGCCAAGAAACAAATAGTTCAAACGCAATTATTTCAATTTTGGGTTTTCAAAGCTGATTCTGACATGGAATGCCAATATTTAACCAAACTTAAATAAAATATAGAATTGTTCTCTCTATGGATTATCCTCAAAGCTACACATTATTAATTGTTTTTTTATTAATTTAATTTGTGTGGTGGTGAGGTATGTACCAGCACAGTAAATCCAGTTTGTGACCTACATTTTAGGAGAACAATTCGATTCTAAATGCAGTATTTTATACGGATTGATGAAAGAAGAAAAAATTAAAAGACTGTTCAAGCCTACAGTGTTTCCTCTGCCACGGTATCAGAAATAGAAGGCAGCAGTGACTGTGCATGTCGGAGAATAGCACCGACACGCGCTTCACACCACGAGCGGGCACGTGGGTCACTCGGCTTTAAAGGGAGAGAAAGGAAAACGTATCTTCCGCTGTCCGGAGGATAACTAGCCAGTTGAGATCGCGTGTGTGAGTCCTTGAGAATTTTAAGGCGTATAACTTGTGTTGTCAGTTCATTTAAGCCTGTTATTGTATTAGTCTATAGTTCTTGCAAATTTAAACTTACTTAACTGGTGATTTTCGTTGTTTGTATTCTTCACCTGCTAGCTAAATTGCACGTGGCTGTTGATTCGATAGCGATTGCTGAACGCCCTTGCTCACGTTTGTATTTTAGGTGCACGTTTAGGCTGAAGTAGTTACACTGCATTAAGATAATGTAATTAATATTGGGTTTATTGTTATTATTTGCTACAGAATGCTTAGCCTATATGTCAAGATCAAATTAAGCAGACAATTCCGTTTTATACGTAAAACGGAACAGACCTGCTCCCACTGCTAAAAAAAAAATCCTAGAGGAAACACTGAGCCTATGCTCAATTGACCAACCACATGGCACATGTTGACTGTGGAAGACAATACATGTTTCTTTGGAAAAGTATCCTTCAGTCCTGCATTACAAATGAATGTGTTTCTCCTCAGGTGGATAAGAGCCCTGAGGGTCAGTTTGTCCAGCTGATGGCTCTGCCCAGGACCCTCCAACAGAGGATCACCCGGCTAGTGGATCCCCCGGGGAAGAACCGTGACGTGGAGGAGATCCTCCTCCAGGTGGCCCAGGACCCAGACTGTGGCTCCGTGGTACACCAAGGTACCATACGGTCTCTCTGGGCTCCATGGATCTGCATTCTCTCTCCTTTTCTGCTATACTTTGACTCCTTGTTTGGTTTGTCCTTCACATATGTTTAACATATTATTTTTTCCTCTCACTTCTTCAGCAATATCATCCATAGTGAAGTACGCAAGCATAACACAAAGTGCCAAAGGGGTAGTTACTGCTGGTAAGATTTACGTTTATGTATTTTGTCTATCCAAAAGTGACTGAATACATATCAAATTGTGATGGTATGTTACAGGGTGAATGTGATGTTTCTCAAGGATGATGTGTGAGTAGGGATTTGGTGTATGGTGTGGTGTGAGTGACAAACGTCTTTGGTCTTCACAGGACTTCTGAAATCAGTGTCATATAGCTCCAAAAAGCTTCTGAAAATGTGGAAGGGATGGAAGAGGAAGGCATCTTGATACCTGCATGGTTCCTCCACACAGGATGTATTTTTTGTTTTTGTTCCTACACCCCTGACATGACATGGTTTCTCTCCTGTGTGTGTCCTTGTGCACAACCAGGTGGCCCTTCTGAGCAAACTGTTTGTTACATTGTTGACACTGAAATGGTTTCCCCTGTGTGAATAGCCGTGTTCGACTTCATGCAGTGCCGGCTGCAGCCGGCTGACTTGAAGCTGAGAATGCCATTGGCTGCTTCAAGTCAGCCGGGCTGCTGGCGGCTGCAGGCGACGCCGGCGCTGCATGAAGTCAAATGCACCTATTGTCTCCTTAGTCGGTGTCCCCCCTTTGACTTACTGGAATAAACCATCGACCTTATGGGTCCTCTAATTTTTTAGAAAGGGTGTACCTATTGTAGACGGTTTGTCAGGATGGTGTATGGAGTGTATCGGGACACATTTTATTTGTGACGGTAGATAAGATGAGTTTTATTCAACCTCTTGAAATGTTGCTTTTGTTCAATACTGTACAGTTCATTCCTCTCAAAGCACCACATCCCTTCAAAGCACTCACAATGCCCTTATGATGTACAATTGATCACAGATGTCCTTGAATACTGTTTTGTATGTCTTTCTTAGCTAAATATACAGGGATGCTTTCAAGGATTGAAAGCTTTTGAGTAATTTTTTTGTTCACTATATAAAATAAAAATACAGAACACTCACATGCTTTATGTACTCACTCTCTTGACAAATATCTGTCGTTTTGCCACAAGGGACATTACGCAGTGTGTCATTATCATAATGCATGCTGATATCATTGCTTTGAGCGCAGCCAATGAGAGTCCTTCACTTTCACCACCTGCTAGGAAGAGAATTCCATCATTCCTAACATTCTTCCCTCTTCCTCGTTTACAACAACGAGTCTCGAAGTTTGTTCAACAGCTAAACCAGAGTTCTCCCTTCGATACCTACGTATCGTTGAACTTTTTCTTTGGATTTACGTACCCGTGGGCTATTCATCAACCTTATCATCGCGAAAACAATTCAGATTCCAAAGTGGCGCTTGAAGGTGGTAAGTGTAGCGAATATGAAACACTTGGATTCGTCAACGTAGGATACGTGCGCGCTTGTTGTATAGGCTATCTTCAGGTGGAAATAAACTATAACTTGAATATACGGTTATTGTTGATCATACATTCGAATGTGATTCATCAAAAGTTATACGTTAACTGATGAAATTAGCGAGACGAGTAAGCATTTCTACATTTGAAAGGTTTCCTATTATTATTCCGGGACAACCGCTAACACAACAATTCTTGCAATCGCAAAAATGCTGGATAGTCGTTTTCTCGGAGAAAAAAAATGCGAGAAAGGTATCCTTGGAATGTTGAGTGTGGGAAGCGCAACACAGCCACGAAGTGCGATAGAGCAATATTGTCAACTTCATTCATTGAGTTGAAGTCAATAGCGCGGAAACGTTACTTTATGCCAAGTATAGGCTATATTTTCTTCCTGCGGCACACTTTGGGTCATCTTTATAGCCTTGTATTTTATCGGCGATTTGCCAATGTTAGTAGTAAGTTTACACAGCCTCCAACTACAAGTTTACACAGCCTACAACGTTCTCAATGATTTCACTCGTTCTAAAAATGACTTCCTTACCCCTAGGTATTGACAAGAATGGAGACGCCTTTGGATGTACTGTCAAGAGCAGCGTCGTTAGTGCATGCGGATGATGAGAAACGTAAGTTTACCCCTTTAGCCTTAAGATCCGTTAGAAATGTCAAGCCCCTCACCTTTGGTTGTTGGTCTCTGAACATGCAAATTAAGGTGTTATTGGCTATGTGGATAGTCAGACATGGGCATGATGAGAAGTCTTGAAAACAAGACTCAGTCCAGATGAATCTCTATCCCTCGGCCGTTTCTCTGTGTCACTTTGTCATCAGATAATAATGGCATTTGAAATGTAGTTTGTATCTACTGCTATGGTAGGCAAATTTGAATAACTATCTACAACTGCCATTTCATGTGGACACTTGACATACCTTAGAATGTCTGACATGTCTCATTGTTTGATGTGTGACCTGAGCAGAATGGTGCAGTGCATATAGGCCTTCACATTAAAATATTTATGACTTAATTAATGACTACGAACAAGGAAGAAGGAAATTACTCCTGTGTGAGCATTGAACCACAGCTGACATGATTGAAGCTGTCAGGCTTGAAGGACTCTAGCTCTGGCCACCTGGTCTGACAGCCCACTCCAGCTGAACACAGGAACATGCTGAAGTAACCAGCCCTGGCACCTACACCGCACTTCTCAGTAGATCGAAAAAAGGCTTGAAAAAGGCATACGCTTAACCATAGTAACCGGTCCAGCCTTTTCAGGTCTAAAGTAGCATGGGTTAGGAGGTGTACTGTACACGGCCTCTTGGGTTTATCAGACAACCCCTGCAGTC
Organism: Osmerus eperlanus; assembly: GCF_963692335.1. Classification (NCBI taxonomy): domain Eukaryota; kingdom Metazoa; phylum Chordata; class Actinopteri; order Osmeriformes; family Osmeridae; genus Osmerus; species Osmerus eperlanus. Next base: position 11,394,925 of record NC_085018.1, on the reverse strand, counting down.
ACACCCCTGTGTCTGTCTCAACACATAATCATGCCTCAATTCTGGCTGGAGGAAATTCCTTCCTAGATTAAGCAGGAGCAAATCTCTCTCAGCAGGCAATTTAGTCTGAGTGAAATTTAGCGTGCACGCTGCACAGTCACCACGGAGATGAAGAATTACAATTTTCCAACACCCTGCGATAATTGAACCGCTGAGTTGAGGCTTGTTTAACGTGCGTATTAATGGCCACGGCAGGAGAGGTTTGCGCTGTATTTGGTGTTCTCTTGCTTTGTTCGGGCAAGAGGCATTTGAACTATTTGACCTCTGTAGTCTGCCTCCCGAGACACTTGCGAGTGTGGTCCCTGTAAGGTTTGGAAGAGCGCTGCATGGTCTCAAGCAGTTCAGAAGTTTCTTTCTTTCGACTTCCAAGCATGGAAGGGATGATTGCACGTTACTGTACGTTTAAGATTATGCTTTGGTGCTGTGCTCTCTGAAAATGGTCGTAAATTGCAGGCTACCCCTTTGCATTCATATGAAATCCCAATGCCTGATATTTTGTATTTTCAAGTGGTAGCAGTTTTTTTTCTCTCTCTCACAAAACTAGGGTATTCCATTAGGCCTGTCTGCATGTTCCTTTGAAATGGCATGGGATCTTTCCTGCCACATCCCCCCCTAACACTACCCTCACCCTCCAGTCCCCTGCTGGGTTTTTGTTTTTCTTCAGGCCTGATGTCACTTTCTGTTGTGGGTTGTGCATGGCCTCTTTGTCCAAACACAATACACTCGACCTGTTTTCACAATAGTCAACCAGAAACCGCCCGGCCCCGAAGCTCCGCCTCCTTGTTTGCATTTATGACAAACCTTTGGAATGCTCTGCACTTGCTAGAACACTGCAGGGAGAGTCTCTTCTTGGAAAGCTCCACGGCTCTTGGGCCAAGAAACCTGCCCCATTGGCCCCGACAGGAAAACACTGACACACAGAAAATACCAGGAATTAACCAGCTGCTTGTTTTCTGTCCATATGGCTGTGATCTTCTGTGCTATACAGAGGGACTCCTGGAAAAGATGTTGACTTCTTGGAAGTGTACAGGTGCTGGACTACTTTGAAGTCTACGTGCATGTTTTGTACGTCATGTTTTGTCAAGGACCAATTCGGCCATGTTGCTAGGTAGCACTTCCACAGCCACATCATTCGTGTGGTAAAATCACCAGAACAGACACGCAGAATGATCACCCGTCCATGGGACATGAACCAAACCAGTCCTCATCAACGACTGAACGGTAGATACAGCGTGTTTTTTTTCCCCCCAACCAGACCCACTACGGAAGTCCTGCTACTGTCATGTATAGGTTTTGAGGGAGGTTGATGAGCAGAGCTGTTTGCCCCCGAGCCAGAATATTTGAGTGCCTGTTCGTTTTGCTACATGCATATATGCCACTACTGCTCAGCACACACCTGCACTGCAGACCAAACAGGATGCTGACCTTTAAGGCAGTGCAGATATATATATATATATTTTTTAAATCAATCTCTTTTTTTCCCCTTTTCATTGTTCTTGTTTCCATGGTTTGACCAAACACTCCACAACCTCTTTATGATGCTGCTCTCCCAACGTTTCCCTAGGGGCTGGGACACCCGAGTGGTCACAGTTAGCCTAGTAACTGTAGGGTGGGGGAGGGGTGGGGCGGCGGGGGGATAAAGGTGCGCACTGAATGTTGAAGATGAGATGTTTTGGACAGGAGTTGTGTGTGTGTGTGTGAAGGTGTGAGCTGATTGCAGATCAGTGTCTGGCAGTCGCAGCCTGACTGGGGGAGTGTCCCGTCACTGCAACTTGGCAGCTCTTTGTCACTGCAGCACAGATGACGTTACAGAGACGCCTGGCTCACCTAGAGCGGTAGGGTTACGTCTTCCACACACCTCGGTCTCAGGCCAGCTCACGGTCATTGTGTGAGCGGTTGAAGTGTTATTTTTTTCTTTCTTTCTTTCCTAGGAACCTGCGCTGATCCCTACTCTGCAGCCTCGGGTTGGAGCCGGGGTTGTGTAGCTCTCATGTGTTATGTCATGCCTCTCACATGTCAGTCCTTTACAAAACCTCCAATGTGTAGGTTTAAACAGGATGTGCTAAGGTGCTGCCCTGTTAGGGTGGTAACATGATAGCTGAGAGACTCTGGTGTGTTTCACAGCTGCCGTCAAACCTCCCTGGCGTGTTGACCAGTGTTCCTAAAGGTTGAAGGCCAGATCTTGTTTTTTAAGTTTTCTCCTTTTACATTTACATTTAGTCATTTAGCAGACGCTCTTATCCAGAGCGACTTACAGTAAGTACAGGGACATTCCCCCGAGGCAAGTAGGGTGAAGTGTCTTGCCTAAGGACACAACGTCAGTTGGCATGACCGGGAATCGAACTGGCAACCTTCGGATTACTAGCCCAATTCCCTCACCGCTCAGCCACCTGACTCCCTCCCTCCTTTTAATCCTTTTTTTCTGTTTGTCTTTAAGGGATGTAGCAAAGAAGTAACAAAAACAAAACGTTATTGTGGAGTCGATACAAGAGGGCCTTTAGTTGTTAATGTAAATGTGCCAGTTTGTCTTGCCTTAAATGGTCCTTCTTCAGTATCAATTGGTGCTCTGTGAACATAGAGAGACTTTTAAGTTGGGACGATATGTGCCACGGGGGTGGGGGGGACTTGATGGAGCAGCCTAACTGCCAGCCAGCCAGCCGCCCCTCCTCCACTCCTCACAGGGTTGGCCCTTGTTAGGGTCTAGTGGTCGGTTAACAAGAGCCCAGAAATGCGGGTCAATCTTAGTCAAAGGTTCACAAGGTGAGGGTGGCCGGGTCAAAGGGCCTTGCACGTCAGCTGGTATTGCTTTACCGACTGACCTTTCCTTTATTTTTTATTTTTTCCTGCGCCGTCTGTTCAACGGTCGCACTGTGACAGGGCTAATTGGCATTGTTTGCATTGGCGAACGCAAAGAAGGTCGGACGCGTCTTCGTTTCTCGCAGGATCTGGTTTATTGTGACTGAGCAACACTCTCATACCATACAGTGTCATATCGGCCCCTAGGTTTTTCAGTGAGGTTGTGCTGTGTTGCATACCAGCCTGTTTTTTGTCAGATATCCTCCTCAAAGCTATGCAGGCCTGCAAGGCCTCTCATTCTTCCCTTGATAGTAAACATAGTTGTGTCTGAGGTGAAGCAGCTCCTACTTGTCTCTGTGAGCACAGCATCCTTGGCATTTTGTGATAAGCAGCGTTGATGTCATCAGGACCGGCCAGGACTGCTTCCAGATGTAAGTCGGAAAGGCTGGAACGGTGATGCGGACGCTGCACACTGCACTAGACCGTGGCTCCGGTTTGCATCGTGGGTAACTATCCCTGGACTCTTTCAATTTTTTGAGGCTGTTGTCGTGAAGACGATTTGTCAAGTGCCACAGTCTAATGATATCTTTCTCCTTGTTTTCTCTCTCTCTCTGTCTCTCTGTCTCTCTCTCTCTCTCTGTCTCTCTCTCTCTGTGTCTCTCTCTCTCTCTCTCTCTCTCTCTGTGTCTCTGTGTCTCTCTGTCTCTTTGTCTCTCTTAGTCTCTCTGTCTCTCTTAGTCTCTCTTAGTCTCTTAGTCTCTTTGTTCTGCCTCTGGGTCCAGCGGGGTTTTGACACCGAGTTCTAAACTCTGTCCTCCCAGGTGTCTTGACACAGTTCTGTGTTCCCTCTGCAGGACATCGTCCTGTCTGGGATGATAGACTGCCAGCACACGCTAGGCCTGTGAGCCCCTGTAGGACATATTCAAACAGGCTCTGCCTACCTGACCTGCCTCAGTCCCTTCCCTGCGTTGCATGGATTTGAAAAGGCCGGGCTAGTATTTGGATACTGCCCTCCCTTTGTCAGGCATGTACTGAGAGGAGAGTAGATTGACTGGCGGCTGTTGAGTCTGTGGTTCTAGACTTTAGAGATGCAAATGAAGCATATTTTGCATGTATTTAAGATGGCCGAGGTGCAGTTGGCTGCCGGCCTACAGTGAAATCGCACAAATGTTTTTCAGAGCAGTGGCGTGGAGACTCACAGTGCGACTTGTGCTTCTGACAGTTCAGTTTTGTTTTGCTCCATATGAGAGATGCATGGAGAAATCTCCTGATTTCGGGTCTCCCGATGGTCTGCTTTACTGTGTTTTTCCTCCTCTGAGGTCATATCCAGGTTAGGTGGGGGAGAGTGGGTTTTGGAAGGGTGGCCGGCGACCCCTGGGGATCAAAGGGTGAGGCATGACAACACACAGCTGGCTCTCTGTAGAAACAGGGATGGAGAGCAGTATTCGGGCCTGGCTGTGTTGTGTCAGGGAGACCCAGCGACAGATTGATTTGCCTGTATCTACGTAAACTCTTGCAGTACCGGGATCCCGATTTGTGTGATGATCTGAATCTAGAATATGTACGGAGTGACGCAGAGTCGCAGCCAGGGTTTCTGTTTGGTTGTTTTTCTAGCTCCAAAATGGTGCTCTCCCCAGCTCACGCCATCATCGCACCCCACCCCTAAGTAGGAAGTATTGGGTTGGTTTTCCAAAACAATGACTCCAACAGATGATCCTGCCTGTGGAAACAGAGCTGTATTGTGGTTTCCCACCTTTGTGTGTGTGTGTGTGTGAGTCTCCTTTCCTACCAAACACTCTCATACTCCTCCTGCCTGCTCAGTGTCTCATTGCATCTGTGTAATGATTTCATTGCCAGGAGCCTAGCGGGCAGGATTGGCAAGGTACATCTTTCAAAGCTCCCTGTTTCAGTTTGACTAGACCTTTGTCATCGGTATATGTGATATTGTCTCTAGAGAGGTCTTAGATGTTAAGCTCAGTTGGCCTTTAGCACACTGACAACCTAGGCCGTTACAATGACTCCTATCTCCTACGTGATAGCAGTCATTGTAACAGTCTTATCACCCAGGCTGTGTGATAGGAGTCCCCATAACGACATAGATGATGGGAGTTCCATTGTGACCACATGGCTGATAGGAGTCACTGTTTGACACCCAGCCTTGTCAATGGGGATCTCTGTGATGTCTTACTGTCACCACAGTGTCTCTCTCCCAATCCAGCCTGAGAGGATCCTTCTTCTTTGTTGTTGTTCAGGCACACACCTTCTCCCCAGAGGTGTCTCAGCCTGTTGAACAGGAAGTCTATTGGACTCAACCGCAAAGAACTAGTAGCGCTATATGGCAGCTCCTTGTCTGTGTGCCAGTGTTAACTTAGATATGATTGTTGTTATCGGCAAAGTGGTCTGGTGCACTGCTTCTTGGGAGGGCTTAGCTCTTCTTTCTGAAGTCATGCGTTTCTAAAGGAGAATAGAATTTTACAGAAGTATTGTATAATAATTAATCACCTTAGCTTAGTTACTCAACTCAGAGCTTTGGTATGAACAAAGTGGCCATTTATATTGTGCAATTTCACAGACTCGGCTCTGCATGTCAAAGCAAATACTGAAGCAAAGCCATTGTAGGCATGTTAGGTTCTCTTGTGTTAATGAGACATGTCTCTACAGAGTGAAAGGATACCCTGTTGTCATCTTAAAGCACCAAGGAATGGTAATCTGATGTTTTGATTTAATGCATAAATAAATTGTTTTTGTATTTACTCTGAGATAAAAAAAAAATATATATTCAAATAGAGTAATTCGTTTTTACATCGGGCCTTATCTTGACACCTCACTCGAACAGTTCACAAACAGAAGCCCCTCTGAGCCCACGGAAGAAACTTCCTATTCAGTTGAAGGAGACTGGTCCAGTCACATTATGTTGACTGAGCCAGTCCAATTATCCTGTGTTAGTGAGCCGTTGTTGTGTCCTGAAACTACCCACCACAGAAGACAATGGATTAACCAGCAGCTGGCTGAATAGGGGCACTGTTCTAACTTGGCGTGGATATTCTGCAGAGTGTGTGAAATATGAGACAATGCCTCTTCAAAAACCAATGAGAACCATTTTCTTTGGTTCTTAGCGGAGGTGGGGGGTGGGGGGGGGGGGTGGAGGGGAGGACGGGAAGGGGGCGGGGGGTGTTGTGAGGGAGGGAAGTAAAGTCCTCAAAGTGAATAGAAGCCCCTAATCCTATTTACAATTGAGAGTGAAGTTAGAATAAGGATCTGTAATCTGGCTAGGGAGAGAGGTCAGTTGAAAACCGTGGCATTGGGCCTGAATGATCCTTTTGGTGCACTATTTGGTGTCATCAACAGACTGCATTTGGTTCAGAATGCTCTAGCCTGTTAAAGGTTAACAGGGTGTAAAGCTCCTGAGTTTTACCACTGCAGCTCAAATTTCTCTCTACTTCCTTGTTGCTGTTTTGGGATGGTTGCCAAATGGAGTATTTCAAGGCTAATCTTTAGCGGGTTTCTGAAGTTGAAAGGAAACGTTATATGTAAATGGATTCAGCCTACTTTCAGCTGGCATAAACTGAGTAAAACAAGTTTCAGAAGCACTACTATATTTAAGTAAGCTCTGAGAGACTTCAGCCTTCTGGGGGCTGTGGGTCTCTTTCTGCTGTGTGCACCAGCCCAATCCAGGGGCACCCCTAGCCAACAGTAGAGGATCCTGATTGGGGCTTTCGCCACCATGGCAACATAGCCGAATGCACGGGCTCCCACCAATCTGGCCTGTTTGGCCTTTCCCCTTCACGCGGATCCTTCACACAGGCTGTTTGAACCAACGAGGGGGATGCATGTGGACCTCAGGTATTCCGTTCACATACATCTGTGTGGATGTGAAGGGAGAATGAAGACCCGTGTGGATGAATTGGTGCTCTATCTCCATTTTTTTTCATGTCAACACTTTGATAGAAATACGATGAAAGTTCAAAGTTTAATTCTGACATTATAACATGTTTGCTTTCTTGTCTCATACGTGACAGCAGACTTTTGGACAATGGATTCAATCAGGTTATTTCTAAATGTTTATAATAAACCATAGATTAAGATAATATCCTGCTTAGGTTCTTGACACAAACAAGTCACTTAAAAAGGAAGTCTGTAAGCAGCAACAAACCCAGAGGCAGGAGCTTGTAAAGTTTACAGTGTAGAGCAGCTGTCTGAAGCTTAAACCACCCTGTTCATCAGATCCAGATACGTGATGTATATAACATGAAAGGAAAGTTGCTGTACCGGTCTGCCCATCCAAAACTCAGACTTAGACATTTGTCAGGCCAAGAGTATGTTCATTGTTCGCCATTCTTCCCCTTCTTTCGTGTGTGTATGTGTGTGTGTGTGTGTGTGTGTGTGTGTGTGTGTAGATGCATTTCAACATTAGGAGAACAAAATCAATGTCTACTGTGTTCACGTTATGTCTTGATGGATAGGCTTTGAAGATACAGGCCTTGACAGTCAGCTGTGACACTAGAGGGCAGCAAAGAATCATTGCAAGATTGCAACTTTGGAGCTGGAGGATCAAAAAAGATTAAAGTTGTATTGTTCAGTCAGCTCTCATATTCATACCATGTATTTGCTATTAAAATAGCAAATATATAATTTGTATAGGTTTACTTTTTTAGTTATGTTTAATTGAAAAAAATGATGTAGGTTTATGCATAGGTCAACTATAGTTGATGTGATACGAACGGCTTTGATCATCAGTGGTAATGATGAATATAATGCAGTTGAATGTCATTTTTTAACTTTTCCATAACTGCTTTCTGATTCAAGATTTTCTGATTCAAGCCCCTCCCTCTCTCGTTCGCTCGACTAGAGACGCATTTGGAAGGCTGATCTTTTGCGTAAAAAATCTCTGACATTTGAGGCGCTCCAGGGATTTAGCGAGCATGCCTAGTGGCCGATGCATACATAGAGGAAACCAGTGTACATTCGAGTCATACCAAGCATAACCTGCGTGTCAGTGCAGTCTACTTACAGCGGGCTGTGAGGAGAACTGGCGCTTTTCTTTTGTCCTAACTAATTATTTCTACCACTTTAAAAAGTACTTTAAACAAACTTTGAGTTCGGGAATTCATTACCATTCAGTCTCGTATTCAAGGAATTTATTTTTTGCATTCAGAAAAGTTAGAGGCTGGGCCTTTAGCTTGGTGTCGTATCCACGTTCACATAATTATTCCAATTGCCTCGGTCGAAAGCAAAAAAGCTGGTCTTTTTGCGAAACCAATAAATGCTTCTTACGAAAATGGACCTGTTGAACTACCAGTACTTGGACAAAATGAACAACAACATTGGCATACTTTGCTATGAAGGTAAACTCATTATTTTCTTTAGCCTAATTGTAAAATGTGATTGTGGTTGGCTGTTCTTCGACGTCTAGTAACGGTTCCGAAATGAACTGTAAGTATTACCGATTTCGAGTCATGGTGACTTGGTTGGATGTTATGGCAATCGAATATTGTGTTAGTAGTAGGCTTTAATATTCAACGTCAGTATGAATATGGACTTGCTACAGTAGCTTCGTCATATTTTAGAAACTGACTGTACTGTTTGCGTTTGTTACCATAGAATACTATTAATTATTTGTACTATTTACTATTTATTTAACTGGACACATGTATTGAGTAAAACTCTTTTTTGAATTGCTCCTTCTTTATTCTAAGCTTTTTAAGTTCATAATGTAACATTCATTCTTATTTTAATATTTTCGAAGGGTTCTAAAGCTTCACATCAACGTGACGTTGATTCAACACTGTAATGCAATTTACCTGTCACTTGCAAAATTATCAACAACTTGTATGCTATCATGTGTACAGTTCCTTGGGTAGTGTTTTGTCCATTATTATGAAAGACAGTCTCAAAACGAAGCTCATTATTGAACATCAAAGTCTGGGTACTTGTCTAAGCCCACCCATGTGTGAATTTCAACACTTGCTTCCTGATCCAGCTTGACTCTGAATTATGAGGTGCATAATTATTCAAACTCACAACAAAACACCCACACGCCACTATCTCTCTAAGTGTATTTTGACTCTTGGGATCAATTCTTCATACTTCCTCCTCTAACCCCAACCACACTACAGGCTATGTCACCAGTCATGTATTTGAGCCCCTTTTGTGCTCATGCTGCAGGCTGTGACTGTAGGGTGATGAAAGATTGTGGGAACTTGGGTCTTTGAGCAGGGTTTGCATTCAGTGACCAAACCTCCAGCAGCTAGACCTGGGTCTGTCTCCTCTCCGGTTCTCTTCCTCCCAACCAGCCTCCTGTTGTCAGTCTTCACTTGTCAAGGGCAGAAATGTGATACAGTCAGCGTATGGGGCCTAAAATGCATGTTCCACAGTAGCATGGAAAATAGAATGCAGACAGACTCTTTGTCATACATTTGACTTTCGGTGTTACCACCAGCAGCTTGTTCCAACCAGTTGAACCAGGCTGGACATGAGGAACTGTGTTTTTAAAGCATGGTTTTTGTTTATGGTGTAATGGAAGAAAGTGTACTGTGGCTGATTATGGCCCTGACACCCTGTTGGGACATTGGGGCTTGCAGAATGAGCTAATCTGAAGCAGCACCAGTCATTCAGCCTGCCAGTCAGCCAGCCAGCCAGTAGTCCTATCTCTCACTGCTACCAGGATTAGCAGGGCCATTTTAGACGGTAGAACAGTGATGGTTTAGGAATAGCTTCCCTATAAATATGAAGCAAAAACATTCAGAGACATAATTTGTTGCAGTAGATAGAACAAACTACAGTAAGACTATACTTCAACCCCATACTTAAATCTGCTGTTGGGATCCTGGGTGTTCCATTTCAAGCCTATTTGATGTGCTGAGTGGTTATTTCAAAGGATAATGTGATCCTTCCAGAGCCAGTTCTCATTGTATCAGACAACAGCGGTTTCCTATCATTACATGCTGTGGACGTTTCTCCTCTTTTTTTCCCAATTTTTTTTCTTTTCGTTGAGGAAACCACGCTCACTCCTCCCTCGGAGAGCAGGATTATTGGGACGCTTCTCTGCGAATCGCACGGCCCGGTTTTGTTTTCGAGCTTCGTCTCAGCTGACCAAGTGTAGCTGCTTCCTGACAAGCAACAAACGCAACAAAAAAAATGGTGGATCAATGCAGCTCCACAGCCTCGAGCGGAGCCCCGGCTACCAGCCAGGGAGAGGGGAACGCTTCAGCCAGCTCCTTTCCTCAAGGTCTATCGCTCATCATCGCCGTGGTTCGTTATTCAGCTTCCCCCCAGAACAGGCGTCAGGCCTGGCCTGCCGCTGGAATGCCTTCCTCTCCCAGTAGCCCCCCACAGTCACATGACCCGGTGACAGTGGATGGAAATACACAATCGGAGCAGCCATTTCTGCTGTCTGTAGCATGGCAGGCTTTTTTCAGCTATTTTGGAGGTGCTGTAACGGCCCCGCGTCTAATCCCTCCGCTGCCCGTGTGCTGGGTGTGAAGGGGGACATTGTGCTCCAGTCCGGTTATGGCTGTCGGGCCGGGGGGGGTTTGAGGAGATGTGTTGATTTACATGTCGCACATTTAGATGTTGTTGATGACTTCATGAGAATCATTTCTCCATTCAACAGATGCTCTCCCCCCCCCCCCCCCCCCCCCCCCGAAATGACATACAGAAGGGATTTGACTACCTGTGATCTCTTGTAGTAAAATGCTCTAGCACTGAGCTATACCCACTGAGCTATACTTTTTTTTTATTATTTTTTTTAACTTTTTATAGTTTAACCAAATGAAAAATGTGGTGGATGGGTAAGTTCACTTATGTAACTCAAGTAGTTGGATAAACTACTCTGTCTAAGCTACTACTAAAGTACTACTGTCCTGGGACTTGTGTGGGATGGATTCCTCTGGCTTCACTAGAATGACCTCCCTCTCCACCAGCCAGGTCCTACTCTGTCGGACAGAGCCAGCGAAGGCAGGGGAATGCTGACTGTCCGTTTTACTGCTGAACACAGGCGAACTAAAGCTGTGTGCTATGTAAAAGACCCACCCTGCCAAAGCTACGCGCTTTTGTCATCCCATTGCCTTGGTTTAGCCCTGCCTCGAATGTTGATGTAGGCCTGTGGCTGATGTAGATCTGCTGCCTGGATGAGAAAAGATTGTGGCAGAGAAAGAGAGAGACAGAGAGAGAGACAGAGAGAGAGACAGAGAGAGAGACAGAGAGAGAGACAGAGAGAGAGACAGAGAGAGAGAGAGAGAGAGAGAGAGAGAGAGAGAGAGAGAGGGCCTGGCAGCCATCAGACATCCGGCCTGATATTCCTGCAGAGAAGACAACAAGGCCCTTCTTTTTATACTTGTTTTTTTCTGTGTTGTGCGAGAGGCCCTTTCATGTAGTTCAAAAAGAAAGGATTCATGCCATTTTAAAAATAAGGTAACCCTCAGGCCCTCCGTTCCCATTCCTGAGGATGCCTGCCAAATATATATATCGTTTCGAGCCATGCTTAGATTCAGCTTTTTAAAGCCTGCCAAAGGAAGGAGAGGGGGAGGGCAAGGGGGGGGGGGGGTTCACCTCTGTAATATGAGCTCATCCTGACTTCATGTTTGAAGTCCTAAGAGGACTTCGCCTTTGATCATGTTCACTTAATGACGGCCTCTCATTGAGTTTGGACGCGGAGAGCTTCTCTTGACACTGATAGAGATCTTTATGACTCAGGCCGTTCCTAACAAAGGTTACTGTACCAGGAGGGAACGCCGGGGTTCCTCTCTCTCTAGGTTGGTTCTGTTGCTCTCTCTCTCTTTCTCTCGTTCTCTCTCTTCTTCCCCTGCACCCGTTATCGTCCTGCACAGACTCGGTAAATCGCGGCAGCCAGTTCTGTGGACTGAAATAGAGGAAGCTCCTGTGTGCGGTCTAGAATAGGTGGAAGGCATGAGGGGGGTGTATGTTTAGAGCTTGTCTTGTAGACCTTGCTTTCCTGCCCGCGGGTGGATTGGCCTGGCCCACGAGGCGCACAAAGAGATGTGTGTGTGTGTGTGTGTGAACGTGGCTGAAGAAGTTCATACAAGGTGGTCTGCTTTTCCGAGGAACATGCACCAGTCGAGGGTTATGACCCCCGTTTCGCCACGACGCGATGCTAGTTTCATCCCATCACGGCCCGAGCGTTGCCAAACAGGGCACATGTTTTCCCCCCCTGAATAGACTCGCAGCGACACACAGTTGACTTCTGTAGATTATTTGTCACAGCCCTCCATGGGCTGTCTGACCCCGCCCCCTCGTCGGGCACTTCACTCTTGAACCTCTGATAAGCCATTATATTCGCTGCTCTCCGATTGGCCGGCTGATTGGGCTGCCACAGCCGGCCCACAGTCTTCTCTTTATTACCAGCCCTCTCTCCTGCCAAAAACAATGATGTCATCCCGGTTGCCATGGAGCGCAGTCCTGACGAGCAGAAACATGCCAGTCAGGAAAATGGGCTGCTTGTTCAGGAGGCTCCTCTCATTCTACTCTTAAAGAGGACAGGGGACGGGGTGGGGGCAGGGTGGTGCTGGGGCAGGGGGGGGGGAGGTGCTGGGGGTGGAAAACATCAGATTTCCCTCCAGTCGAATGCTGGGGTGTTTTAAATTGTTCCAGATTGAGTTTTTTCACAGTCGTGATATTATTTCCTCTGTGGATCCCCCCCCCCCCCCCCCGTCCATTTCTTCTTTGACCCTCAGGAAAAAAGAACTCAGTAGCACATTAATTGATTACAGCTGCTGTCTCCACAAGTCTGCCTTCAGACACCCACTGGCTGCTGCTCTCTGTTTCAGCACGGAGGTGTTTGATTGGGCAGGAACTGCTCACCAGTGGAAAGTCCCCATCAGGAGTCTCTGCCAGTAGTATTTTTCCTGCTTCACTCCCACTCGCCCCCGGCCTCAGTACAGACTCTGTGAGCTGCTCCACAAAAATGATTTTTTAGCCCCCTAAATTGAAGTTGTTTTCTTCCATCCAGTTATCTTTCTGCAGCGTGGAGCCTGCCAGGGCATGCATCGTGGCCTAGTGTAGAAACCCCTGCAGAGCACAATGGGGCTCGCTTGTAATGTGTTTGTTGAGGCAACCTGGAGGCAGATCTGCTCTTATCACCCTCCGGTTTATTGCCTGATAGGGTATGTGGTGGAACCGCGATACGGTCACAATCATTACCAATCCAGCGCCAGTTCAGGGTCACCGTGCCATTTCTGTAAGCATCTATTGTTTTGTGCCCGCTGACTTTGACATAGCCTGCTCTTAGAGCTAGCCTTGAATGTGGCTGTGTTTCTGTCAAGAGTTAACACATCTGAGATAATATCTTCCCGGTTCTAACTGTTTGTTTTCTGTTTTTGACCCTCCTCCTCCCCCCCCCCCTCCCTCCCCAGGAGAGGCAGCTCTGAGAGGTGACCCCAGGATGCAGTCCATGACCCTGTCCTCGGCCGTCAGCAGCCACAGGACGGGGCCTCCTCCCATCAGCCCCAGCAAGAGGAAGCACAGGCGGGACCAAGGCGACGACGACATTTGACTGCGACAACGAGCATTTGGTCAAGATGAGCCGGCTGTTTGCCGCACAGCTGTACGTTGACCCTAGCCTCTAGCGTGTGACTGAACATCCTGTAGTGTCTCCTGCTCTGGTCCACCACTATGCTTCTCAGGGGTGACGCTAACGTTATATTACACGCTAACGACTGCAGTTGTTGGATCACCTGCAACCTATTGTGTAATTTTGGGGTGGGGGGGTAGAGTTTAGTTGGAGAGCATTCGACTGAGGTCACAGGTTCAAGTGCCGCCTCTGTACGTTGCTTTGGAAATGCTGCCGTTAATCGGTCCGTACATCTGTGCTTATAGACCCCTCAGCTCAGCAGCACTACTGGCGTTGTGTGTGACGATGCAGCTGGCTCCTATGTGGGGTACATCTGTGCAGGTAGCACTGTTGCTGAAGTCGGATTCTGGACATGCGCCAGAGGGCTTGCATGGTTCTGAGTGGCGGTTCTAGGATTCCCACACATTCCAGGCCTGTGATTGGTGCACATGGCTGGCCAGTGGAGCCAGTCCGTGCTCCTGGTGGAGCTGTTGTGGAGGCTCTCTTCATTCCTTACATTCCTGCTGAACAGGCCGGGGCTGGGGCAGGGGCTGTAGGCTGGGGCTTAGGCAGTGTTCGATCATGGGACCACAGTTATGGCTATTTATTGTTGTATATCTCACCCTGGTGTTAGACAGAGCACTCACAGGCTTGTTCACGGCCCTGGGAACAGGGGATGGGGATTAAGATCTAAGTGAAAGAGGCTGGTGACACACACACACATTCACACACTTACACAAATAGGCACATGAGAATTGTTGGTCTATTTAATCGGGTCAACTCTTGGTATCATAACAAAGGGTGATCTTGATATTTCAGCAGTGGATGTGTTCCAGTTAAGGGCGACACGTACATCATTATTATGTTTATGGTCCTGTTTTCTGAGAACAGGAGCACAATTTGACGTTTGTGTGGTTTCACTCCAGTAACGTGATCTTGGTGAGGCATTTGATTTATGTGCCAAGTGGTTAACTTCTGCCCTGGTTTATATGGAAATATACCCACACATGCATATCAAGTAGGTCTGAAACATTTCTTTCTTGTGTAACTCTGCCCACATGGGCACATTGTAATTTCGCCTGCTATAAATGAGTTGTCATCAGACAGGAGCTGCTGAAAAGACTGAACAGTCCAGTATTATACAGACAGACTTGTTCAGGCTGTAATGGTAGGGTTTCTTCTACACTGACTTGTATGTACTTGGAACCTAGAGACTGCTCTTATGGGTAGTTAAAGAATAACAGGCTTTTCCAGCCAGAGCTTAGTCAAAACACAGGTCTCTTAGCTGTACTGGGCTATTTTTGACGATTCCAAACAGAAGTTGTGTTTAACTCGATTGGCCTTGGTTCACCCTGCTGTCTCTTAAGTGCTGTTATTTTATAGTGTTGGATGGGGCACCTCCCCCCTCTGTACCTCTGGACGCTCCGGGCCCCTGGGCTGCGTTCGCTCGGGAAAAGGAGAACTTATTTAGACATTGCAGACCGAAATGTACTCGTGACAGTTATCTTGATCTACATGACACGATGTTCAATACCCGCCTGCATAATAGGTTTACTATGTGATCTTTCATCTTTGGAGTTTCTGTTTGCTTTCACCCTCCGGAGCAGGGCCTCTGGCCCTCTAGTGAGTCTCGATGTGTCGGAGGAGAAGCTAGCCGAGTCACTCGACACCTCCGGATGAGGGTGGGTCCACAACCTAGCGGGGTCGGGTTTCTATTGTGGTCCAATTGTGCGAGGGGTGGGGGCCCTGGTAGAAAGAAAGACCTGCCACCAAATCTTCAGCAGGAGGAGTGGATATTTCAGTTACATGTAGAGAAGTTGGTCACGTGACCCCTAATGAGTTTGCCTGCCCTGGAACCTCCGTGTCGGAAAAACGAAAACTGACAATGAAGAACACCTCCTGAATATTTGTTGTTGTTTCGGTGCTTTGAACCTGTACTGTCCTTACAACAAAAAAACTACAAACATAAATGGAAGCTTATTCCTCATGAACTTACGTTGAAATGTGAGGTTGTGTAAGCAGTCCTGAGACATGCTCTCTGGGGGAAATGGAGGTTGTGGCTCAAGGCCTGCTCTGTGTAGTGGAGTAGGATTTCTTGTCAGGCAAAGCTATTTTCTCATTTTCCCTGTGGAACAGAAACAAAGAGCCCTTATCCTGAAAGACCACTGTGGGCTCGAAGCTAGCTACGGCTGCTGCCTGTCCCTCTGAACGGAACTCCCCTTTTGCAATAAGAGTAGTCTGTTTGGTTTCCCTCCCCAACACACTCCTCAACCGCCACAATAAGAGTCTCCCGTTCTGCTATGAGACTCTCTTCTCTCTCTGCCTCTCTGCCTCTCTGCCTCTCTGCTCTCTCTCTCTCTCTCTCTATCTCCTCTCTCTCTCTCTCTCTCTCTCTCTCTCTCTCTGCCTCTCTCTGCCTCTCTCTGCCTCTCTCTCTCTCATCTCTCTCTCCTCTCCTCTCTCTCTCTCTCTCTCTCTCTCTCTCTCTCTCTCTCTCCTCTCTCTCTCTCTCTCTCTCTCTCTCTCTCTCTCTCTCTGCATCTCTCTCTCTCTCTCTCTCTGCATCTCTCTCTCTGCCTCTCTCTCTCTCTCTCCTCTCTCTCTCCTGCCTCTCTCTCTCTCTCTCTGCCTCTTTCTCTGCCTCTCTCTCTCTCTGCCTCTCTCTCTCTGCCTCTCTCTGCCTCTCTCTGCCTCTCTCTCTCTCTGCCTCTCTCTCTCTCTGCCTCTCTCTCTCACTCTCCTCTCTCTCTCTCTCTCTCTCTCTCTCTCTCTCTCTCTGTACTGGGAGCTACATGTGTTCATGCTGGTCAGCTGACCCTGTTCTCCAGACTCCTCCTCCTCTACGGTTGAGGCGTTGCGGTGAGCAGGCGGGCCTGTGCTGCCGCTGCAGTGCTTGCTGGAACTCGAAAAGCACTGCTTTCTCATGGCTCCCGCCCCAGCCAAACACAGAGGAGAGACAAACCACTGCCAAGGTAGCCAAGGCTGATGAAATCATAGTTTGCTGTCGTTTTACACTGGGGTTTTCTTTGTTGGGTGTGTATGAACACAGCCCCTCTTCAGTTGTGTTCCTTTTTGCCTGTCTTTGTGGTTTTCGCCTCTTGGTTTTCATTCTGGAGACTTCTTTACAGCTTCATTTGCACATGGCAGCGGTACGCGCTTTTAATATCTGGTTCAGCGTAATTGTGGAGCCTCAGACGAAAGTGTCACGCAGCTCAAAGTTAATTGGTTGTTCTCGCGCTGCTTTGTGTTCTGACCTAACTCAAAAACGAGGCTGTGTTTATACCTTCGCAGGAAACACGAACCTGTTGACTTTTCAGCTGTAAATGTTATTCCTCACTTCCCTGCAAGCTCCTGCTGGAGCCACAGCAGAGCGGTGTGCAGGCCTGCTCTGGGCCTGAGTGGAGGTCAGTGTGGTGTGTGTGTGTGTGTGTGTGTGGTAGGAGGAGGACCTTCGACGCGGGCCCGTGTTTGTAACCTGTGGTTCTGCACCTCCCCCCTCCTACCCCGACCTGATTTTTCCCAGATGTTTCCTGTATCTCAGAGGGTGAGGCCTCGTTCACTTAAAACCTCCACACACACAAAAAAAAACTGTCCTGCCCGAGATTTGTAGTGAGGTTTCTCAAACGGCACCGAAGCACAATTGTGAGAAAATGCCTTTCCGTTTTATTACCCCAGATCCTCAAAATAAAAAAATAAAAACCATTATGGGA
>NC_085018.1:11355313-11372813 GCF_963692335.1 Osmerus eperlanus | reverse complement strand
CGCAGAGATTTCGATGGCGTCGTATTTTTTTCCCCCCTCTACTTTTGCGAACACGTTTTGTTTGCGGTCGGCCGGCTGCGGCAGCTTGAGGAACCGACCTTCGAACTCGTGATCAGCCTGTACCAAGGTGTCATACATTCCTCCTATAGGGAACTTAGCACAGGTGTCACCATTTCTCTCGATCTCAGCATACATAGCTACTAACTAACCAGTAAGCGATGACTAAGGTGTCTGGTTGTGGTGAGGCCGGGGTTGTGACACTGCCCAGAGGCCTTTCCCTGTCTGTGGTCGGATGGCCATACATTCCATCACGCCAGTTCATACTACTTCTGGACGATGACACAACCATTTACTCCGAATCGGAATCCAACTGCCAGACAGTTCTCAAAGTGGGTCTGAGTCAAACGTTTAGAGAGAGAAGAAACAGAAACATCTGGGTAGTTCTCCACAGATTCATGGGTTTCTTTACGTCGTTTGTGTTCATGTATCGGACATGAAAAAAAAAGTTGTGACTGATATTTGGCCATCGTAAGATATTCATTTAATGTACGTAAACACAGAGGGAATGGGCATTGTGTCCCAATGTCATACTCATACACATTTCACTACCATCAGTAGATAGGAGGCTTACTCTGCTTCAGAAAACTATCCCTACACGCTGTAGGAAAATCACTTCAAAAATACTTTTCTTTTTATATAGACCATCATTACGCTGTGCGTAACGAATGTACAGAGAAAAAAAAATCGTAGGTATTTTTTGAGGAACAGTTAATTTGTTAATGACATGTAGCTATTTAATTTTTTTCCCTGTCCTTTTATTGTAATCATGCATTTTCTTTTCTTGTGGAAAAAAAAAAGTTGATCTTTTTTGTTTGTAGAGTTTGTCGAAAAGGTAAAAAAAGTGCAGGAACACAGTTATTGTATGGAAACACTGCGTCGATGGCCACTTGTGTATTAATGCTGACAGCGAATCAGCAGTCTCAATGCAGAGTCGAACACCAACCGTGACGTTCTTGATCAACCATTTGCCTCTTGGGACAACAGAAAAAAAAAAAAAAAAAAGTGCTCATCTGACCTGTCTGAGATAGGTCAATCCATGATTGGTCTGGGGTGGGGAGTCACATTGGCTGTGTCGCACTAAAGGTCACCTCGATTCCCCTGTTGGAGGATGGATAGAGCGTTGATCCCCCCATGGCATGTTCTGTTTGGCAGTGGTCCTACCTGAGCCCTCGACCCTGCATGGGTGTAACTATGGAGACAATCTGGCCAGGTAGTCAAACAGCTGTTCAACCATGTTCATTTATCCATTGATCTCTATGCAGGCCACGCTGGATGGGATGTACCCTGGGATGTGTGACACAGCCTATGTCCCTCATATATATATCCTGTTGGGGTTGAATTGCTACTGTATTAGCTATGTTTATTTAACTCTAGAACCCGGGAAGACTGGTTCTGCTTCCAAATAAATGAGACAGAAACTCTGTGAAGTTCCTTCACTTGGAAGCTGCATCAACGTTGTACTTCAAACTGTTTGTAAATCTGTATTAAACCCTCAATCTGTGGCCCCTGTGTCTCCTTCAACTAAAAAGGTTTTGGCAGGCCAACTTTTTTTGTACTTAAAGTAGCCTCAATGAACAATAAAGTGCTCTTAAACCACTATGTGCCTCTTGTGACTGATGTGTTTATGATTGTGTTTATGATTGTGACAATGACAAAAGGACAGGTGGGAGGAAAACCAGACAGGAAACTGTCAAGTGATTGGTTTACATTTAATACAATGTGAGAACAGAACATTGTACAGTATATATATATAGGTCGTTTATGCTTGACAGCGTTACAAAACAGTTGAGGCAAATGAGTGCCTTGCACATGCTTTACATCAGAATGATTTCTCACATCCATGAGATTCTAGAACACTCATGAGTAGGTAAATACTGTAACTATTAAGTCGAGCCGTTTGCACGACGATGAAACCAGAGGGAAACACCGTAACAGCTGGGGTGAGGAGGACGGAAGCCAATCGAGTTAAGGTGTGTCACACAGAGCCAGCGGATGGGTTTGGAGGGTCGGGGTCTTTGAATTATGCCTAGAAAAAGGTCCTGATGTCACAGAGCTTTCTTAACTCATACCCCTTAGAAACACCACTGAAGCTAAAACAATGCCATACTGTAAACACTAGAGGATTTCTGATTAGCACACATTTCCCTTCAGAACAAGGTGAACTGGTTTCCCAAACGAGCGTCCATGAGTTAATTTACACTGCAGGAAAACAGGAAAAAAACGGACCCCTAATAAGACAATACGACCAGATATAAAGCCACATGTGCGGAACCTTCCTTTTCATTCAGAGAGATTCATAAATCACTCTGATGAACCCGGTAGACTTCCAGAGTTGTGAAAGCCCATACTAGTGAGCACTCTGTGGGAGGACCCCTCTAGGAGAGGACAGTGTCCTGCAGGGGAACGACCACCGCCCGTCCCTCGGCCTTCCAGGGAGAACGGAGTTAAAGCCAGGCCTGATTCAGGATGGAGTCTCGGCCAGGCCCGTAGAAAGACTTTGTTCCACGTCCTTTCAGACCTCCGTCCGTTTCACGCGCTCAGATGCTTTCATCGTCACTCATGTCCCAGATCTGAGGAGAGGAGCAGGACACAGACAGGAGTATTAAGCGGTTTAGTACTTGAGAACTTTGTTTTCCATGTCTTTGTACGCTCATGACAGGCCTGGAAGAGTGCAGTAACGTGAGTAGAATCATTCAGGGTTCTCACTGATAATGACACATTGCAAATATTTGACTTTAAAATGTCCACAATTCAGTTTGGAAGTGAAAGAGCTTTTTAAGTTCCAGGACATCACACTCAGCTGCTGAATTCCAAAGTGCCTCTACTCTCTTTCACTGCCTCCTACTCCCTCACTGCCTCCTACTCCCTCACTGCCTCCTACTCTCACTGCCTCCTACTCTCTCACTGCCTCCTACTCTCTCACTGCCTCCTACTCTCACTGCCTCCTACTCTCACACTGCCTCCTACTCTCACACTGCCTCCTACTCTCACACTGCCTCCTACTCTCTCTCACTGCCTCCTACAACCTCACTGCCTCCTACTCCCTCACTGCCTCCCTCAGTGCCATCCTGTAATTTAGAGATACTGACCATGACCTGATTCCTAACCCTAAACCTGGACTTTCCCACACAACTGTGTCAGTAAACAACGCACATTCTGACGCTGGGAAATTCCTCACATTCCCATTTACTTCAGACGCAATTCACATACCTCTGAACCGAGTCAGGAATGTTGCACACACAGAAGGACACACACTCACGCACGCACTCTTGGCACCTTCATGCCACATATCTGAATACGTGCCGGCTCTAAAAGCGTGTGTGTGTGGGGGGGGGGGGGATTGTAAACCAGACAGACTTGTTACAGAAGCCACAGAGGAGAACAGCAGGGTTGTGGACAGACGGACCGCCGCGGTGGGGAGGAGGAGGGAGCGTGGGCTGGGGCGACGTGGGGAAGCTGCGTGTCCGACGACTACTCCAGCGTTAAGAAGCCGCTGGGTCCCTCGCTGCGGTTTGGGCATGGTGGCCCTGCCTCGTTTCCCCAAAGTCAGACTATAATCAAGCCCATCATTATTTTAATTGCAGCCCACTGAGAGGCCCTTAAACTGGCTGTGTAGAGACCAAAAGGATCTTAGGATGGGCTTGTTGGTAATTGGACGTGATATAGTGTCTCTTGTATCGCCCCCTCTGCTGCAGAACTGTATGTTCAACTCTACCGTGTGTCTGTGTTGGGGTCAGGCAGACTCATTGTTCAAGTTGTCCTAAACACGGTTTAATCTAAGCAAGTTGTAGTAGCATGCAACATCCTGTAGATTAGAGAGACAGAGAGAAAGAAAGAAAGAGAGACAGAGACAGAGAGAGAGACAGAGAGAGAGAGACAGAGAGAGAGAGAGAGAGGAGATACCAACGCCCGTGATAAGCCTAAATTCATAGATTAGATCTACAAAACAGGTCGCCAACGAACAAAAGAAAACTAGCTCAGATAGCCAGCGTATCCAGTAAACAATGAGTTTGTCAAAACCTCCCCTCTCCTAAAACAGACAAAGCAAAGTTGTGGTGACACAATCCTTTCTCCTCGCTCTTAAGGCAGTCCTGGTCATCACCTGGTCAGTGTGGGGCCAGTCACCACACCCAGCCAGCCAGGCAGGGACGCACACTCATATAAAAGATGCAGGTCACTCACTGTGCCCCCCCCCCCCCCCGGCTGCTTAATAAACATCAAAAGGACAGCGAGCGGAAAACGCTTTGAAATGGATCAACAGTGGAACGCAGCCTCTTGGTGAAGTGTGCGTATTTGTGCGTGCGTGCGTGCTCAGGAGAGATATCCTTTGTGTCGGAGGGTACAGAGGCTGAAGGGGGAGACTTACATGAACGGAACGGTTTTGACCGATGCCCAAAACTTGATGCCATGTGATTTCTTTCACATGGTTCCCACGTAGCAGGGCAGGCAATTTGTCTCAATCAACATGACAGTTGGTTGTGACAGAATTTGAATTCAAATAGTGCATTTGGGAACGAACCTACTACTGTACAGTATGTACACCGCAATGTAACACGAAATAGCAAGCCTTCAACACTTGGTGCCCAAGTCCAGAAGTTAAACCTATTACTACAGAATCAAGTTACCAATAATACGCCGCGAACCACAACGATTTCTTCAGTTCTGGAGTACATTGCATTGCATTTGTCATCTGTGGTCGTTTAGGAGGTCATCCCTAAAACAATACACCACTACTTCTACGTGTTTGGACCTTCAGAGGGAGCAGAGTGTTTTCGGTATTGCATCCAGACCACTAAGCCATGTGTACTCTGCTGGCCTCTGAGACAATATGATACAATTACAATCATGGCTGTACAAACAAGACAACGATCTGATAAAGATTTCTGCCACAGGCCAGAGAAAGCACAGCCAACTCTGGGGCTTATTTCCTCACCAAACGTATACACACACACACACACACAAGTCCCAACTTGAGGGGCCCCTCTCCGAACTCTGCAGTGGAGAATAACTAACCCTATACTGCAGTACGCAACACAGCTACAGCAAACGCTCTGAAACGTCCACGTGCGGTCCAAGGCGCTGCCCGTGCAGTTTGTGGCCCCTCCAGCGTCTAACACACTCTCCCAGAGACAAGCCCGGCGTCAACCGTCTCCAAACACAACCAGTGGCAGGTAATAAAAAAAGAACAAAAAAAAAGAAAAAAACATCTGCTTTGCATATTAGAACTGAAACCATAGCACAACGCCAGCTGTGTAGCCTTTCATCGCTGAGATTAGGCAAAAGTATTAGCCATCCACGGACCACACAGGACGCGCTGGGCTCATGGCGCGGGGGCGTCTGTGCCGCCGGGGGGGGGCGACTGGAGCACACTTACCCTCCTACTGAGTCAACAGAACCACACACACACACACACGATGCTGCTCCTAAACCAGGAGGAGAGGGGAGGGGTGAAGAGGAGGGGGGGGTGTGGGGGTGTGTGGGGGGGTGGGGGGAGCACCACCCATAGGTTCCAGGAAGCGCCCCATTGGTGTTTTAGCAGATTCGGGTTGAGTCAGGACTCCTCCTCTGAGGCAAGACACACCAGAGGATCTCCACAGCACCGCTCAAACCGGCCCATCACTGTCCTACGTGTCAGAAATAACCCGCGCCGACAGGAACACACACGCGCACAGACACGCCTCCCAAACCCCAGGTTGCCTTGAACACGCATTTCTCATTCTAGCCCATTCAGCACATTCCATTTCAATCCACATTCTAGGGATTCTAACCGGTTTTGCCCGTCTTGCAGAGTCAGATCATTATAACAGACCTGCAACCCCGAGTCCTTCCTGACAGCTGCATTGACGTCAAGACACCCTATCAGGGGCTCTCTGACGTCCTAGGCTGGGGTCAGGTCTGGGGTCCTGCCAGGTGTTAAGAGTGCGGCGTAACCTGGATTTGATTCCAGCCCCGGGTCATTTCCTGTGTGTCCTCCCCTCACTCTCTCCCTGCCTTTCTCTAACTGTCACTGTCCAATAAAGCAGTAACATGACAGAAAGATATCGTAAAAAAAAAGAAAAAAAAAAGAGGTCATCTCCGATTCTCCGAGCCCTGGTCCCTCGTGACGTAGATGTCCTCTCACACAGCCGGCCCCCCTACACCCAGAGGACCCAGGCTGGCGCTCTTGTTTTGCCAACTTAACCAGGCCGGTGTAGCCAAGCTGCTGAGGCCTGGATGAGGCCTGCCTGGTAACCCTGCCCAGGGGGCCCCAAGGGCTGGGAGGTGGAGCTGGCAGGGTAGCCTGGCCCGGAGGGACCAGCTGCATTTAGTAATTGTCCTCCCTGAGTTCACGGTGTTCTCGCCTGTCTCAGGAGGGAACACTGACATCCCAGATTCTGGGTACTCCAACAGGGAGGGGGTGGGGGACCAGCTCCTGTGGGGGAGGAGAGGGTGGCTGATAGTGGAAGGGGGACTGGGACAGGGGGGTTGGGTTGGGTGTGTGTGTGTGAGGGGGGGTTGAGTGGGAACGGGGTAAGTCAGAGGATCCCAGCTGGGGTCACGTCCCTGGTTTTATTTCCATAACCCAACAGGCTAATCAAACAAGGGCCCGGGGTCTGGTCGAGGAACCACGGGCTCACACAGGCCAACGGAGAGGGATTTAAGAGACGCACCAGTGGGGTTTCCCTTACTCCCATTCTCTCCCTCTCTCCCTCTCTCTCACGCACACACAAGTATATTTACTGGCAGCTCACGGGATCACTCCTAACCCAGAGACGGCAGCTGACTAACCTATCCACCTAAACGACCTCCTCCGTATCTGGAAGGTCTAAGATTTCACGCGACGACGACGACGACGACAACAACAACAACACAGGCAAAACAAAGCAACTAAAACCAGATTAACACAGACACTGACGCAACAGCCGTGCTCCTGGAAAAGACTCTCTCTCTCTCTTATCCACTCTCCCCCGCTTTCTCACTTTCCCTTCTCTCCCCCGCCCTGTCCGCTCCATTTTAAGCGGAATTCACACGAAGGACCGGCTCCGAACACAAATGGAGCCTCTCCTGGGTGTGGCGTCCTGCGGGGCAGCAGCTGGGCTCAGTTGTTTCTCCGGATGGAGAGGCTCGTTAGTCTGACTTTCTCTCGCTCTCTTCCTTCCCCCCGACTCGTGTCTCTCTCAGATGTTGCATCTTGCCCTCCCCCGATCCCTCTCTTCCTCCTCCGTCCCCGACTCCCTTCCTGTCGTCTCTTGGTCTTCCTCGTGCAGACTCGGCTTGACTTTTTCAACCCTTTAAAAAAAAGCCCAATTTGACTCCCATCTTCACATATGACTTTTGTCTGCGTGTCCCAGACTGTAAAGGACTTAGCCTCCGGGGACGATAAAATTCGACTGAGGTAAAAACCCCTTCAAGCGCCCGGACAAGAGCTTCAATACGACTTTGTTATCCGTCCTCAGATTCTCAAACCCTCTCCCCCTTAAAGCGTGTTGACAGGGAAAGGACCGCACCGCATGTTTTGTGAAACCCATCACCTACCCACCACTACTGAGAACCCGCTCGGGGGAGAACCCAAATCGAGCAAACCTCCTCTAACCCACGATACTGCTGGGGGGGGGGGGGGGGGGGTGCAAACAGCAATAAAAGGCAGGCCCTTCAGGATGAGCGAGCGCCGCGTGCCAGTACAGACCTGCCCTGCTGTTAATTACACGTGTGACTTCCAGCCAACTGACGTGTGGTGGGAGAGGCAATCAGGCCCCCACGGGGCAGCTCAGAGGAGCAGGCGAGGCAGGCTGGGCTAGGAGGCGAGCGAGGCAGGCAGGCTGGGGCTTGGAGAGAAAACACTCATTACCAGAAATATGAGGGAGGACAGCGACGTACGCGGAGAACTGGAGGCGGTTCAGAGAGCCCGGGCGAATCACTTCAAAAACCAGAGGAGCCGCCGGTGCAGACTGGCTCCTCTTTATCTGGGATCAAGCCTTGCCTCCAGTTCAGATAAGAGAGTCATAAAGCTGGCTAATGACAGACCTGGGAGGGGCTTCCTCCTTTGATCCACCGTTAAGACCGTCACAGAGTTAGCCATTCTTGATAAAAGACCCCGAGACGATGGATGGCACTTGTGAAGCGGATCGCCGAGCCAGCTGCTCAAATCCCAATCGGGGAAACGACGCCAAGTGGAAGTTTGCTGACTAGAGTGCACTCCGTGCCGCTGTGCCAGCAATCCCTGCGCCATCTCAAACTCTCTAGGTCCTACTCTGACAGGGGGGCGGGGGGGAGAGAATAAAGAGAGAGAAGGAAAAGAGAGATATGAGAGAGAGAGAGAGAGGCCAGATGGAACCCCATGGCCGTTTGAGAGTTCCAGGGGTTAGCCATGGGGCCTGGGGGGGGGGGGGGGGGGGGCTGAGCAGCAGCATCAGAGAGAGATAAGGCCTGGTGCTGTGACCAGAGCCCCGGGGGGAGATTACCTCTGGACACACAGCCAGAACCACACACAGATGTGGAACACACGCGGAAATGAGCGCACACTCGGTATGCAATTCATCTGATTCGTACACACTGAAATCAAAAAAGGATCCAGTCAGGGAGAATAAGGAACCACTGCAGACTAGGGGCCTGGGACTGCTCCTTCAGTGATCCAGGAATATCCATTCCTAGAGGAATGACCCCCCCCTGGCTGCAACGCGATCCCCCCCCCCCCGGACTATACCCTGCTCCATCTCTGGGCGGAAGAGGAGGTCAATCTGGACTGGCGCCATTGCGCTGCCCTGTATAGGAACAGGAGGGTCCTCTCTATAGCCCAGACACGACCAGGCATGCAGGCCCACAGGCAGGGAGACAGGCTGACAGGCAGGGAGACAGGCCCACAGGCAGGGAGACAGGCTGACAGGCAGGGAGACAGGCAGGGAGACAGGCCCACTGGCAGGGAGACAGGCCCACAGGCAGGGAGACAGGCTGACAGGCAGGGAGACAGGCCCACTGGCAGGGAGACAGGCCCACAGGCAGGGAGACAGGCTGACAGGCAGGGAGACAGGCTGACAGGCAGGAGACAGGCCCACTGGCAGGGAGACAGGCCCACTGGCAGGGAGACAGGCCCACAGGCAGGGAGACAGGCTGACAGGCAGGAGACAGGCCCACTGGCAGGGAGACAGGCCCACTGGCAGGGAGACAGGCCCACAGGCAGGGAAACAGGCTGACAGATAGGGAGACAGGCGGACAGGCTAATCGGCAGGGACACTGGCAGGACAAGCCTCAAACCAGCCTGGCTACCTGCTCCACCCTCCATCCACAGCTCGGAACCATCTGCTTCAGACAGACAGGTTGGAGTATATGGTCTGGGAGGTGCCGTCACGGCAAGGGATTAAGAGCCACACGCACGCACGCTCACAAACACACACACACACACACACACACGCTCACAAACACACACACACACACAATGACCTTCAGGCTGTGAGAACATGCCCTGGCCATAAGTCAGCCCACCAACTGACAAAAGACGCTCAAATTAAGCCCCGGGACATTTCACTGTGATTCAAACCAACTATGTTTAGAAAAGAAAATGTATTAGCACTACACATGGAGCTGACATGGGATCTGCTAACAAGCGTAGCGGCCTATAATTATCATGGTGCAGCAGAGTCGCTGGCATACTTAGCATATACATACGTATATACACACATCCCCACATAAAGGAGGAGGAGGGGAGGTTTTCCACAGACTGACTACATCTGGTAGTAATTGGAGCATGTAGCCACCAAGCTGTGTTTGGAAGAGGCTGTGTTTGGAGAGGGTTCCGCGTGTGGAGAGGGTTCTGTGTGTGGAAAGGGTTGTGTGTGTGGAGAGGGTTCTGTGTATGGAGAGGGTTGTGTGTGGAGAGGGTTGTGTGTGTGTGGAGAGGGTTGTGTGAATAGAGAGGGTTGTGTGTGGAGAGGGTTGTGTGTATATAGAGGGTTGTGTGTATAGAGAGGGTTGTGTGTGTGGAGAGGGTTGTGTGTATAGAGAGGGTTGTGTGTGTGGAGAGGGTTGTGTGTGTGGAGAGGGTTGTGTGTGTGGAGAGGGTTGTGTGTGTGGAGAGGGTTGTGTGTGTGGAGAGGGTTGTGTGTATATAGAGGGTTGTGTGTGTGGAGAGGGTTGTGTGTGTGGAGAGGGTTGTGTGTGTGGAGAGGGTTGTGTGTGTGTGGAGAGGGTTGTGTGTGTGGAGAGGGTTGTGTGTGTGGAGAGGGTTGTGTGTGTGGAGAGGGTTGTGTGTGTGGAGAGGGTTGTGTGTGTGGAGAGGGTTGTGTGTGTGGAGAGGGTTGTGTGTGTGGAGAGGGTTGTGTGTGTGGAGAGGGTTGTGTGTGTGGAGAGGGTTGTGTGTGTGGAGAGGGTTGTGTGTGTGGAGAGGGTTGTGTGTATAGAGAGGGTTGTGTGTGTGGAGAGGGTTGTGTGTGTGGAGAGGGTTGTGTGTGTGGAGAGGGTTGTGTGTGTGGAGAGGGTTGTGTGTATAGAGAGGGTTGTGTGTATAGAGAGGGTTGTGTGTATAGAGAGGGTTGTGTGTATAGAGAGGGTTGTGTGTATAGAGAGGGTTGTGTGTATAGAGAGGGTTGTGTGTATAGAGAGGGTTGTGTGTATAGAGAGGGCTGTGTGTATAGAGAGGGTTGTGTGTATAGAGAGGGCTGTGTGTGTGGAGAGGGTTGTGTGTGTGGAGCGAGCGGGGGCCTCTCAGGTTGCTGATGCTCATTACAGGGCAGCCAGCCGCTCTGGAGGCTCAATGGGCCAGGATGACTCAGCCTCTGCTATCCACATCCCTGCTCCAACATACGCACAAGGGCTTGGATGACTTCCACAGAAGGGGGGCGGGGGGGCATGTGACTCACAGGGATGATTGGTGGCCCTGTGCTGATGGCGTACACTGTTACCCAACATCAAAAAGGGAGAGAGAGCGAGAGAGTAAGAGAGAGAGAGAGCAAGAGAGAGAAAGCATAGTGGTGCGTGGCTCTTCGCACTGGCTACACTTTCACAACAGTTGGCCCCATCTGCCCGCCCCCCCCACACACACACACAACCCCCCCACACACGGTTCAGAGTAGAGTTTAGGCAAAAGTGACTGGACCTGGTCCAAGAAAGACATCTCTGTCAGAGAGGGCCTCGCCGGACACCTCGTCCTCCCCGACTCTCCGGGGGAGTCGACGTGTTTTCGAAACGGTCAAACGCTCGACCACCGCAGGGGGAGCACAGCGAGGCGCGAGCACAAGCGTGGCATTCTCCCTGCGGGACAATGCTCTGCCCGAGAAGCTCTCACGTGACTGAGGAGAAGAAGACGACAACAGGGCGGCAGGAGGGACGTGGACAGGACCGGAGCCTTCCGACAGAGAGGCCTTTGTGTCCGGGCGACCTGGAGATCGACCGGGGGGTTAATGACCCACAGCTCACACATACATACGGATACATAGAGTCGAGAGGTTCAGATTGGGGGGGGGGGGGGGGGGGGGGGGCGACAATAGAGGAAGAAAAGAGGGTGGAGAATGGGGGGGGGGGAGTAGAAATGGAAGGGTAGTGAGGAGAGAGGAGGACAAAGGAGAGAGGAAGGAGGAGGGTGGAGAGTGGAGGGTGAACAAAGGAGGGAGGAGGAGGAGGAAGGAGAGTGGAGGATGGAGAGAGGAAGGAGGGTGTAGGAGAGGGAGGTGGCAGGTTGCAGATTACCACCCTGAGTAAACGGGTTGCAACACACAGGCAAACGCTCTCGGCTCTTGCACTCGGGTTCCCCACTTACGAACGAGTGACATGAATTAGTCCTCATGTTAACTCTGCTGTGGGGTGTGTACTGGAGGACAAGAGGGTTGTGAAACTCTGTGTTCTTTTAGGAAAGGCTATCTTTATTTTGGGGAGTAGCTGGGTGGGGAATTAGTGTACAGGCTGGGCAAAGCATCCTGTTCAGACAATCATTTCCTCCTGGTCAGTGGGTGAGTGTGTGTATGTGTGAGAAAGACAAAAAAAACAGACAGACAGACAGTGAGTGAGTGAGTGAGTGAGTGCGTGAGTGAGTGCGTGAGAGAGAGAGAGAGAGAGAGAGAGAGAGAGAGAGAGAGAGAGAGAGAGAGAGAGAGAGAGAGAGAGAGAGAGTCCTGTGGCTGGACTGGAGGCAGGTCCGGAGGTTACCCTCTGACACGGAGCTCCACTAGCCTGTTCTAGAGGAAGGCCAAACGGCCACCAGACAATACCTGCCACGGCTATCCCTGCCTCCAACCCAGCAGCACTCTGCCAAGTACTGCCAAAGGTTCCAAAACATCACATGAAGTGCCCAGTGTGTTTCATCTCGGCTTTAAAGAGTCATGTGAAGACAGACACACACACACACACACACAGGTATAGGCTCAGGATTACCCATCATGGCTATTAGAAAGCCTTATCCTCACCCTCTGCCCCCCTCACCCTCCTACACACACACACACACACACACCTGAAACCCCAGCCTGGATCTAAAGTGACCCCACAAAGAGCTCATTCTTCCAGGGACCTGTACAGCATCGGATCATGCTCAGAAGAACCCCCCGCCCGCCCATTTCATTTCCAGAAGCCAAACCCCCCCCAAAACCCCAAGCTGCCGCATAAAAACTAGTTATCAAATTACCGACCCGCTTAAAATAAACATAAATACATATTAGAGTGTATTCTAGTGATGTAGATTATAGCTTAGGGTGGCTGCACACATAGCTACAGCCTCATAATGTACTGGGGTCAGGGAGTGGGGGGGGGGGGGGGGGGGGAGTTAAAAATACAACTGCAAGACGTATGTCAATAATGTCAACAGAAATGCGGTTGACCTCGTATTCAGGTTCTACTAATTGCCCAGTATACTAGTTTGACTTTGTGGACTGCTACACACACACACAGTGACAGTTTGGTGTGCACGTCCTTGAGAATAAGAAGATAGATCAAACACCACTCTCTAAAAGACTGGAACTCATTCGGACTCTCAGGGGGCGTTCTAGCACGCGTTGAAGCGAACACAAACTGAAGTGGGTATTTTTCCCTCGTACTCTAAAGGAGATCTAGCTCCAGCCGTGGCATGAGCACAGGGGGAGCAGGCTCATGTTATCAAAATAAATGAGAAGTATTTCATCAGGGAGGCAGAGAGAGCCGTGGGCTTGGACGAGACTCAGGATCCTGCCCTCCTCATTCATCTGCCTGCCACGAGGGGGTGGAGGGGATGGAGGGGGGCTCCCAACCAACGTAGGATTTTCCCACAGAACCGAGCCAACCCCCCCCCCCTCCCCCACACGACCGTCCACACACATGCCAGAGGAAGGGCGGCAGGAAGAGGACCAATCGCATCCCACCCCGAATCTGTCCTCGTAAATTATTCTGTTCAAATATTCCAAAGATACCCGAAGCGGACCGAAGCTGCCAGGGAGAGTGGGAGGCTGGACCGACTACTGAGGCTCATTCATCTCCAACTCCAACCTTCCCAGCGCTGAGGTAAACTACTGTCTAAAATGACTCATTCGGACTTCTCTGCCCACATGAACTCTGTCTAACCCCAACACTAACCCATACCAAAGTATCTTCATGGCAATACAAAGCTGCTATTTGTATGTTGCTGTATCACTGCGCTTATAAGGTGACAGTATAAACTGTGTAGACCAGACTTGTTGGCTGTATGAAAGTGAGTGAGTGTGTCCGTGGTGATTTTAGTGGGAGAGTGTGTGTGTGTGTGTAGAGAGTGAATGTGTGTGTGTGTGTCTCACCTCCGCCGCCTGGGTCTCCTGGTGCAGCAGTGTCAGGCCTGTCAGGTCCTCCAGGAAGGAGTGGGAGGAGTTGAACACCTTGGACAGGAAGGAGAAGCCCTCCTTCTCGTAGTGGTCCAGCACCTGCGGGTCAACACCACACACACACACACATCACCACCAGCCTTTCCCCCCTGTCCAACACCACTGGAACCCTGCTTTCTCTAGGCTCCCCAGCACAGTACAGGGGCTACAGTGCGCGCTATCTGGGGTCTGGTCTAGCCATGGAGGCCCAGAGCCTGATCGATAGACTGTCCGGGAGCGGCTTAACGTGGCGGCTGGGAGAGAGACGAGGCCGAGCGGTCAGATAACAGGACAAGGAGGGGGAGCCGATCCTGGAGATGGCTGCTGAGTGCTGAGGGAGTGTTGGGCTGATAGAGTTGGTCTGAGAGCTGGCGGGATGGGATGGGGGGTGGGGCTCTCCTCTCCAACACAATGAGCAGACAGGCCAGGGCAGAAGTCTGGCTCCAGTGTAGGTTACAGTGGGGGCTACACAGTCCTCTGTGTGTGTTGTGTGTGTGTGTGTGTGTGTGCGTGCGTGTGTGTGCGTGCGTGCGCCCATTCAACATTAACCGTCCCCCTGCCCACCACTGAGCCTGTGACCCCCCCACCCCCCTAACCAGCTCCACCCAGGCCTTTCAAGCCATTCACAGGCCCCATCTCAGCAGAGGTAGGGTTTCACCTCTGGCTCGCCGATGAATATGTCACTGTGTGGACACTGCCGAATCAAGTGGCGTCTGCTCCAGGAGCCAGACACACCAGACAGAATAAGCGGTTTGTTTTCCTCTCTCTCTCTCTCTCTTTCTCTTTTTTTTTTTTTTTTTTTTTGAGGGGGGGGGGGTACATTTTCAACTTGTTTAGTGTTCGCCTTTATCCCACGACAAAGCCCTATCCGTTTCCCCAAGACACTCTGCCGCCCCGCCGATGCAATTACAAAAAACTCGGAGTTGTCCCCGCAAAACGGGAGCGACTCAAACTTTACAAGGTCGGCTCATGTTTTCCAGACGCGTCTCCCTCCTATCGGGCTCCACGCTCTCCGGCGCGGCCCGTTAAAACTCCGGGAGCCATGTGACAGCCTCTTGATGAGCATCTGGTTCGTATCAGGGTCCGCCAGAACCGGGCGACACGCCCCGCTTCCTCTCCAGTTCGACTTAATGGGTTTAGACGATCGCGTCTTCATTGTCGACTGATTGAAATAAAACGAAAAAGACTTTTGACACCGCTCACGGCCCCTTATCTGTAATGTGTGTGTGTGTGTGTGGGGGGGGGGGGCGTTGTTGGACGTGAGAGACAGCCAACGTTCTCCGCCTGACCAATCGTCTTATTGCCGGCGATGATCTGTGGGGGTGGAAGTCGCGGTGGGTTCGGTCTCTGGCACGCTCCGAGACGACGGCGCATCGCCGGCTCGGATTTAGTGTCGGGAACTTGCCCTCTCCCTGCGTCTTCAGCGCCGCCGAGAGAAAAATCGCCCGGCAACGAAGCACGGGGGCTTTTTACATCGACCTAGCCCTGTGCTGCGCCTGTAGCTCCGTTGTTTTGTTGCCATGGTACCCTGGGGCCTTACACAGCTGACTGGCTGCAGCCCACGTCTACATTTAGAGGAGGCTGGTTTTCGCTGAGCCACATATGGGAGCAGAGGGAACGCATCCCGATTGGCTGGGCCGGAGCAGGAGCAGACGGTCCCGCTCCTCTCCCAGGCCCTGGCGCCTGCGTCACATGACCGGATGAGAGAGGGCTCCTGGGCCGTCAAGCTCCAGCTCGGAGCATGTGGCTCTGCTGGAGCGGCCCTCGGAAGGCTTCCCGTCGCATCCGTGTGAAGTGGGTTACGTGGGATCGACTCCGCTGCTACTCCCAATGTCACCCCCCCCCCCCCTCCCCGTTCCACATTCCGGCCGGTGCGTTCGTGAAAATGCCGTCGACGTCTGCTGTGGCTGGGACAACATTGTAAACCTTTTTGCGAGGGGGAAACTTGTAGACATACTGTACGACATTAAAGGGAACATCGGGGGTCAACATGGGGTTCACTTTCATGCGGCCCTCCCTTTTCTTCTCACATGAAAGTGTAAGATCTGAGAGACTTTATGACCTTTTTATGGTTACAAAGGGGGCATTGAAACACAGAGAGAGAGAGACAGAGAGACAGAGACACAGAGAGAGACAGAGAGAGAGAGAGAAAGAGAGAGAGAGAGAGAGAGAGAGAGAGAGAGAGAGAGAGAGAGAGAGAGAGAGAGAGAGAGAGAGAGAGAGAGAGAGAGAGAGAGAGAGAGAGAGAGAGAGAGAGAGAGAGAGAGAGAGAGAGAGACTGTTGGTGCAATCTTTCACTCCAGCCCCTGGGTATACAGAGCTGCAAAAACCAGCCAATCAGAGGGTGCTACAGTGATGACCACAGGGCCTCATGGAGAAGTACTTGTCCGGTTGTGTTGGCTCTCGACCAGTGGCAGCGTGGGACTGAGGGGCGGCTGATTTACGAGAAGTGAACCCTTCAACACCCCCCAGGTTCCCCCGGGGGAAAAGACTCCAATCTGGCCTAATCACTCACAGACAACATCTAGTGACATCAACAACCAACTGAGCCTGATTGAAAACATATGGTCCAATTGACTGTGATGTATAATTTACCCTCAAATCTACCTCCCTGGGATGCGTGTGTGTGTGTGTGGGGGGGGGGGGGGTAGTTGTGTGTGATAAGGGGGGGATTCCCTTTACTGTTATGGCCCGGTCTAAATGTCGCACCGGGAAATGAATACACGGCACAACAACATGATTGTGATGTTCTTCATTTTGATACCAAAAGGATTGGAGCGTGACTTACGATTTCGGAGCAGGCTGTGCATTTGTCGAAGGCGAGACTGGCCGGCAGGACGTTGTCAAACCTTGACAAAAAGCCCCGGATCTGTGAAGAGAAGGACAAGTTTGTGTTACATCTCCGAAAAAGCCAAAAGTACAGTTTTCTACTCGCAAAGTCTGCCAACAGCGCCCTCTGGTGTTTAAACTATGGCCTTTTCCATTCATATCGAGGGTAAACTATCCCTCCCCGAACAGCAACTTAAACAATTAGGAAGGACAAATGAAAAGCTGGAGCACGTCCAGCTCACAGCGGTGGTCCCACCCTTTCCTCTGTTGTCCCCTCGTGCCCCCCCCCCTCCCACATTTTGCCAATGCTCCAATAAAAACAGCCCTTGCTGCTTTCCTCTGACGCAAATCTGAAGCAAGCCAATCGCAGAGCTTCCAATGCTTTTCTCCTCCTACGGCCCAAATGTTAGCCTTAATTAAAAAACCCACACAGGGAGAAATGAATCCGATTACGTTAAGGGGAATCATGTGTGTGCGGGAGCTTAAAAGACTTGAGGCTGTGTGTGTGTGTGGTGAGTGATCAGGGCTGTTCCCATGGCAACACTGCTCTGTCAGACCAGTCAGGTCTCATTCTCCACACTGAAGTACATCGTCACTCGAGTACTCGTCATCCCTCTCGCACGCACGCACGCACACACACACACACACACGCACACACGCACACACACACACCCCAGCAGTGAAGACCAGCGGATCCCACCCTGAGAGTGTTGGCACAGAAGAAAAAAACCCCGACACAAACTGATCTATCACACGCTAGTTATAGTGATCCTATAAACAAGGCAAATCGATTCGAGCAGAGCAGTGTTGGACCCCATCAGCGCTGCGTGGCTGGGGATTGGGGC
>NC_085018.1:11229719-11355113 GCF_963692335.1 Osmerus eperlanus | reverse complement strand
TTGCACTGTTGTCAGCCCTGTCCTACATATCCTGTCACTGTTGTCAGCCCTGTCCTACATATCCTGTCACTGTTGGCATCCATAGTAGCAGGTCATGGAAGTGACTGGATGATTGGAGTGTCCAGGATCTCACCGTACATCAGCCTAGCTTAGAGAGCACGACGTCTGGTTATCTGCTCCTCAGAGCAGCTGGAATGAGGGTCTGGAGCTGAACAACGGGGTCAAACAATCCCACTCAACGCGTTATCTGTTTCATCTCCTATCCACCCTGTTGTGCAAACACACACACACACACAGTGACAGGACCTTGCGCCTCCCACGCTCCCATTTACGTTGTTGCTCAACGCAAACCCTCACTGAGTCAAACACGGCTCCCGGTGTTTACGGAAAATGTGAGAACTCATGTGCGAGGGACGGGCAGTGTTCACAGCTCCAAGTACCACGGAGCCCCCGCCAAGTCTGGCGGTTTCCTTGGTAATTGACTGCACTAGCTCCCCGAGGATTGTCAACTCCTAATGAAAGAAATAACGAGGAAGGGCTTATCAATAAGAAAAAAGACGGTTCATTTTCTGCATGGTTGAGCCATCACAACAACTCCGAATGTTGGTGGCCGTTGATAATGAGGTGACCCGATAGCTAAATGAACACCATCCTTGACATTTCATATTTGTTTACTAAAATCGGGAGAAATCAGAAAAAACTAATTTGACTACTTGTGTGTGAAAGCAGATTGTAGACACCATCTCAGGTGTTTGTAATGGCAGAAATTCAAGCGGCACTGTGTAGATTTGAATAGTCAAGAGATGGCGGTTACAATAAATGTATTTTGCTTATACAGATCATGATTTAACAAAGTACTTTGTGATCAGTCATAACGAAGGAGGTGCTAGCCACAGGTCGTTCGCCAGAGTGATCCAGAACAACCCTAAAACCCTGCCTTATATAAACTTTAGATCAAATGGTTTTTCTGAACTCTGTGATTGGTCAGCACTGCTCAGTGACAGTTAAGACAATATAACCCCCCCAGGTCAAGTGACCAAAGTCTTTTGATGTCACGACTCTTTCTCTAAATGAGGACAGTAAAGATACCCTTAATGAAACACAAACAGGACACAGGACACAATCTCCTCGGCCAAAAGGTCAGGGCTGCTAGATCAACTGACCCATCTCCCTTTAGGCCACAGAACTCAAACATCCCCCAACCTCCGTGCCCCTAGCTTCTCAATCAGGCATCATAACCCAACACCATAAATACCTTAAGACCAACTGCAACATCCATTTGTTTAAACACAAGCTCAGTCTATTAAAAATACATTCTTAGTAACTATATCAAAAAATGCCATCACATGTTGCAGACACCTGAGATGAGACTAATTCAAAATAGTGTACGCAACATCAGATCAAACCCACGCACAAACGTCCTCATTGTGGACACTCAAAACATCGGCATTCGTCACTATTGCGCAGTTTTTTGGGGGGGTTTTAACGATCCGGACAATCGGTTTTAGCAACCGCCTGGGCCGATCTGATTGCCAGCCTATTGTTTGTTGATCAGTCCTCACCACTCCAGGGAAGATCTTGCCCAGCTTCTCCACTGCTGCCATGGCCTTGGACTTCCCCCCAGCCAGACAGTCCTCAAACTCATACAGGGGCTGGCGCACCGGGTTGGAGTAGGAGATTTTGGCGTTGTCCACAAAAGTGATGTGTCTCACCCCCCAGCCCTGGAACATAAACAGTTGGAAGCAGAGAAAAACTTCAGGCAGGTTTGTGGTGTGTTGTAAATGTCACTTTGACATAGCATGTGTAGAAGCATACCATATAGGATGCTGATAGCACACTGTTGAATCCTAATCAAGGACTAAGCCCTCTCAATGGAGAGTCTCCACTGATATTAATATAACTCTCGGACCAGGGCTGCGTTTCCCGATAACGATGGATCGTAGCAACGATCGAGAAAACAACGAAACCATCAATATTTGTTACGTGCGTTTCCCAAACATGCTCACAAGGAGTCGGCTAATCTATTATGCGAATTTTCAAGAGACACTTTAGCTACGGTGTCTTTTGGAACGGCCCGTAAAACCGCGATTCGTCATACGATGGACTCTGCGATCAACTTAGGCTCACGACGCTTTCGGGAAACGCAGCCCAGGTCAGTCACCCCAGACTTTAGCCCCGGGCTCACCATGAGAGTCCTGGCCACGTTGCAGCCCAGGGTTCCCGCCCCCAGCAGCAGACACTTGGTGGACACCACCTTGTCCAGGTCCAGAGACGGCACCAGCCTCCAGCGCATCAGCTTCAGATTCAGGTCCACAGACGACTCTGCGAGTCTGGCGCACACAAGCGACACCCAGGGGCGGCCGCGTCACAAAGTCAGTGCGGTTCTTTTGAAAGGAGCCAGGAGAAAGGATGTGTGTGGGACGGAGCACGCGATGTACCTTTTGGGGTCCATGCACTCGCTGAGGTTCACCATCCTGGGGCCCATGGCCCCCTTGGGGTTCTTCTCCCAGCCCACGCTCTTGGGACATCCTGAGAACACGACGACGTTGAACACGGCTGTGTGACATCCGCTTTGAGGACCTTTCATATCTCTCCCATCCGCTTTGAGGACCTTTCATATCTCTCTTCCCCCCCCCCCCCAGTATCTGAATCCTATACATCAATATGAATCTGTCGCTTTAATCCTCCAATGCACTCTTTTGTCATTCGGAATTAAGTAACAACGGCCCGAAGTACTTGAGTCTTATGAACTGGGGCCACCTTAAACTGATACAATAGCTAATGAAAGTAATAAAGTGTAGAATATACTGGGCAAATCAACATGTTCTTTTATAAACTATAATAAAGGGTATACAAAAATAGGTAAGATGCATCAGGGCTTCATAGAACTTAATACATCACAGGCCAGGAAGGAGTGAGGGTCACACACTGCATTACCATTTAAATAGCTTTCATCCTTTGTGCCCTACAGATAAAAGAGGAGGTTTTGGAGTGTGGTTCCTCCTGCCCAGCCCAACAGGAAGATTACCTGTTTGGATGGAAAGCTCCGGAAGCTTGACCTGAAAGAGAATGCTGTGCTGAACGGCCCGAGTGCCCTGAAGAGTTCTGTCCCTGAAGCAGAGAATCTCCACCACATCCAGCTGCGCTCCCCTGACACACACACACACACACACACACAGAGTACTAAGCACACACAGTGTGTATTCAAGTCTATGCCCAGGACACTGGCCCAGTCTATAGCAACCAAATGTGAGGCTTTCCAAATAAGCAGAAAATACGTTTCACCTCATTACACAAATTTTCTAACAAGTTAGTCATGCCTGGAGATGACAGTTACCAGTGACGGCTGGACTTTTATGCAAGGAGGGAGAGTTCTACACTGGAATTTCTGTTCGTTTTGTTATTCTAAACTGAGTCACAGTTTACAGAGAGTGATAAATTAAGATGTTTAGGATTTACCATCGACTTGCAATAAGAATCAACAGATTCCTCAGAGGCCATCCAGGATGTTGAGACAGGGAACATGGATCATAAACGCCTACAGTTACCTTCAAAAAAACAAAACATGTGCAATATTAGAAAACGCAGGCACGTGAAAGTGGGTTTGGGCTATTTAGGGTTCTCAGCTTTGCACAAAGCAAGAAAACTTGACACTCGGCAGTGAGTACCTTCTTCAGATCTGTGAAGAAGGTGTCCCAGTTGGCTAGCGAGGCCACTTGGACGGCCTCGGCAGTGTACTTTACCAGGAAGTAGGGAACTGCAGTGGTCCCACTGTCAGTGCAGAGAGCATCGTAGGCCACTTGCAAAGCTGCGATCTGCATGAGGTAGAATGTATGAATTCACGGTAAGTCACCAAGACCCTTTGAAGCATGTGATGACATATTCAATCGGTAGGCATGGGAGTCGACACATCCCTCATCATAGTTATTTTCACACTTTTGAAATGCTACAGTAGGCGCGTTGCGCTGTACATGAACACACACGAGTCACAACACTCCTGTGTTTTATCAAGACGACCATCCTCATCCTCTCCGACGCAGGCAGGCAGGCATACAATGACTATGAATGAGTGTCGACTTTGCAAAGAGAAAGAGTGAGTATGTAGGAGGACGAGACAGAGACGAGCAGCGGTCGCCATGTTAACCTCTACTTCAACTCTCTCTCGCTGTTTTCCGTCCATCCACCCTGACGGTCACAAACAGGGGAATCGTCAAACGGCTTCAAGGGGAACGACTGGTAGGGATGGGACGTAAGGCACTGACGCGTCGATGCTCGTGTCGCAAAACCAATACGCACGGTTTCGAAAAGTTTTTTTTGAGCTTGTATCAAATTACGAAACCACGTGATAGATGAGGTTCAATGCTTCAAACGTCACAAACTGGTTCGAAGTTTTGCCGCTCTTCTGAACCAGAGCCATAGAAGGAACGAAGCCACCGCTTCTTGTTAAAGACAAATCTCACATTGCCAGAGAAGCAGCACCAGGCATCGCTCGAGTTTCTTCCATCGTCATTATTATTTAGCCAAATCCGTATTGTAATAATTATAAATCCGTGCACTTGAGTGTTGTGTTATTTTATTGAAATGAAACGTAACATGATAGGACTAGGTAGGTCTATACAGTGCCCAGAAAACAAATGTTGATGATTCGTCAACATTGTCAACAGTAATAATAATTAGTAAAAATAAAGTCCCCCCAGTTCACAATAGGCCTACATATCACAAATGTTAAGAATTAGAAAAAATTAGTGTAATCTAGTTTAATTGATATAAAAACCGTATTGTATAAAGTCCGTCCACCCGCATCAACAGGTAACGGCTTTTTCGGTGGTGTAGCTGGTTAAAGCGTTGTACGACAACGTATTGATAATGCGAGTCTGGATACCCGAGTTCGCGCCCCAGTGCAGGGAACCTCGGAAGATATTCTTTAACTTTTACTGTGAGAAAATGACATAATTCTAATGGCCTACAGATGTATCACAACATTTTAATGTGTGAGCACTAATATCAGATCAAAATGAACACATGTAGCCTTAATTAAAATATTAAATAACGTAGAGTAGTCTACCGTCGGAGACAACCACTACGCCTCATTCAGCCAGTTTAAACGGCTGCTATATGACGCTGTTCATTTTCAATGCGCCGATAGTTCGGCTCTTTGGGCCGGCACAATCCGGAAGAAACCACTAAAGCTTCACAAGGCATCGTTCGCCCATCCATAACGACTGGTATCTTGCGACTCTGTAGTATTGTACAATCGGACAAAGCGAAATAAAAGAACAAACTGTTTTCATCATGTATAAAGGAGCTAAACCCCTATGAGTTAATACACTGTACCTGCTTATGGGAGAACGCCTGCTCTAGTGAGGTGGGCGCTTGCAGCAGCCTGATTGGATCAGAGAAGCAAAGTGCTGGGAAGCAGAACCAGTAGTAGAAGTGGTATTTCTTCAAATCCTGAAAAAGAAAAAGCCCAGATCACCACACTGAACTCAGTTGCTGGGAGAGACTCATCCTGAATACGGGACAACTACCCACCGCAAAAGTCAGCAAAATGAATCTGCAGAGAACGGACGGATCCTTCAGAGCGACTCCGGACTGGACTGCATCCCATATCTGGAAGGGAAAAGCACAGGCCATGAACCAAAGCCTACATTCAGAATCAGAATAGTGTTTAATCGCCAAGTAAGTGGTCACAAACAAGGAATTTACTAACGGCATACTTATATATACTGTATACACTGAATACTTTGGTATACAGTGTATATATATATATATATATGTGTGATTTTAATAGTACTATACAGTACTATGCAGAAGTCTTAGGCACCCAAGATTGTTTACACAAATACATTATTTACATTGTCTTATGTATACTTGTTTGTTTTCTGTATCAGTGCAGCATAAAAGTAAAATGTTGCCCCAAAAATGTATACTTTTTTGATCTTTTCATTCAATTATTTTTGTAAGCATTTTTTTCGTAACTTTTTCAAGACTTTTGCACAGGTAATGTACATGTGAAAATAACATTGGGTCTGCACAATAGATGACAATTGAGCATGACTGTGTACACCTGCTGTGAGGCGGGCATTGGACAGGCCAGCATAGAGTCATTACCTCCTTTGCTTCTTTCTCCAGCAGAGCTTTCTTATCAGATGATTTAAAGGCCTCCAATGTGTTCATGTTGTACAGGGTGCCTACAGCTGGGCAGCAGCGGGCAGGGGTGGGGCCATCTCTAAGACAAGTGAAGGAACACAACCAGATGAATGACTGGGTATCTCCCACCCCTGTTTGTAGCCCACATAGATTGAAGTACCTACACATCAAACGCACTGAACTCCAAAGTCAGGCGGGTGGGGAGGCCAACTGGATCACCTGTAGGAAAGAAAACGGGGCAAATAAGACAAGCGACACACTTGGGTAGATTACGCCTGGCAATCACTCACAGAGAGCTCATTTGATGAGAAGAATCCCACATGTAATGTAACCCTACGTACAACATCACGCAGCGTGAACGTGTGAACACACATGACCCAATCCACGGTTGAGTTATGCAATCCAGATCAGTGTTTCCCAATCTTTTTTTTTTCCCCAGTCATGGCACCCTTAGAAAAGGTTCGAAATGGTGTGGCTAGATTCTAGATTCGAACTCACCATTGTAGTAGTAACCTTTGATGTTTTTAGGGCTTTCGTCAAGTCTGTAGTCGTCGAGTTTCTTCTGAGTGAGCTGATGCCAGAAGCCGGCTTCCAGGGCACTGCAAAAAGGTGCAAACTGCAGCTTCGGTTCAGCCGTGCCTGTTTCAGTCGACTCAGAGGCCATCGAAATGCTAGGTCTTCTTCTCTAACTTAAAACACATGGGAGAATAGTGGTGGTTCAGACAGCGGTTCTTACCAGTAAACAAGACACAACATCTGTAGCCCTGATGCCAAGTAGTCTATGTCTTGGGTAGAATGGCATACATTCTGATACGTAATACAGGCACATTGCCGTGGTGCTATTTCATGAGCTCCGTGTTAATGAACGAGACTTTTTTTTTGATCAGCAAGTCTCATTAAACCCTGAAATACCCGTTTATGTTGGGAAAATGTCAAACAAGTCATAGTAATTAAAGAAGCTATTAACTATAATGACATGCGCCAGGGAGGTACAAACACTAACACACTCTCATGCTTTGCTAAGAAAAGTATGTTATGTTTAAAAAGTACGACGTTGTGTCTGTCAGACAAATCATGAATCATGGTTTCGAATGCTGTCACACATGGATGGTAGCATGTTAGCTGACTATGTTTCAAACAGAGATTGTGTTACACTGGTAGCCTACGACATCTGACATGCAAAAGCCCAAGTTATATACAGCAATCTAGAAAAAAAAGAAACTTGCAAAGCTGGATTTCAATCGTGTTCATGCTTTCTATCTAAGTAATGTTTCACACGAACACTTACCACAAAACTTGCTTCCTTATTCAGATCATATGATCTACCATATGGGTGTGACGACAGCACTTGCAATGCAGTTTGGGAGAGTCCACTCACTGGTAAACAAACAGCGCCAGCTAAATCAAGATAGACTGGAAGCTAGCTAGCATACTAGCTGTACCGTACCCCCAACCTCGGCGAATTTTTGGTATTGGTATTTTTGAATAACCAGTAAAGTAGTTCTACCGATCTACAGTAGACTGTTTGGCGTGCAGTAGTTCGTTGAATAAACTACGGCAATAGATAAGGTTGATGCTAACCGCCTGGCTGCTAGTTTAGTGCTAGTGAGTTGAATGTAGATTATGGGGCTTGCACCATTGAGTAGAAAATAAATAACCAAAATAAAAACAAAAAAGCGCAAACAACAAAACAAGAAAAAACGGACAGAAACTTGTATGCCCCCCTTTTCATCTCTCGTACGGCTAGCTACTGTACACTTTAGTTCGGAAACTACAACGTAGACATGCTGAACTGGTCTCTAGCTAGCATTATCTCTTGTACATTAGGATAGTATCCAACGAAAGAAGCGCCAGGACCAGAGAGGGTCACATGCTCGTCGGTTCACATTCCAGGTGACAAACTTAATGAATCGGGGCCTATCGGAGAATCTGGTGAATCGTGTCCTACAGTTCTGGTGTTTTGCTAAACATTTTCCTTTATTTGCATTGTGATTATCTGTTTCAGCTGATATCGATGCATTGCAGAGTAAATCTCTAGTATTGGGCATTAAAAAGACCATGAAACTTTGAAGTTGTCTAAGTTTTAATCAAAACCATAATCGCATAGCAGACTGCTTCAGACATTCAACGTAAAACATATAGCATAGGCCTATACATCTAAATACTCATACAATAAACAAAATCACAATTACAGTAACTTCACTGCTTCTTTTTGCAGATCGCAGAATATATGTATGTTTGACACGTAGTGGAACGCAGAATTCTTGATGTTCCTGCCAGTTCCTATTAGCCAATAACCGCTTCGTTCTCGATAAGCTTGAAAAAAATAAATCGTGTATTATACATGCAGATAAAAGTTTCAAAATATATATTAAACTGGAAAACCACATACATGAGCTACATATCACAGTTTTGTCTACAGTCATATTCAAATCTGAATCACCGAGTCACGGAATCATTTGACCAGATACACTTTTGTGCAAAACATTTCGGTTGAAAGACATCAGAAACCACAACATTTCTGCAAAGTTTTATGATGAACACACAGTTGACAGCCCATTGTGCAGTGCAATTACATTGCAAAGTAACAATACGCCTATGTAGACTTTATTTTGTCTTCATAAGTCAACATGAATGAAATGATCTAGTACCTCGGTACTCACAGGACACATTTCAAGAATGGATGTTCAAGATACTTTTGAAAACTCTTTTGAAATTCTCATTGCAAAGAGGATATATAAATGGGTTGAGCGTGGAGTTCATGTACCCTAGCCATATAGTGAACATATGAAGGTCGTGAAGGACACACGTTTGACAAAAAGCCATGACCATGAAAGCGATAAAGTAGGGTATCCAGCACATCATAAATGCTGCAATAATGCAGCCCAGCTGCTTGGCAGCCTTGTGCTCTTTGCGGATCTGCAGGCTGTGTATGCGCTGTCGAGAGTGCTCACAGAACCTCTGCCAGGTGTGTTTCAGAGTTAGGCCATTGGCACCGTCCAGTTTAGTGTCCCCCTCCTCTGGCCACGACAATGCCAGGGATGGATTGAATTCATTGTTATGCCGCAACATAGTGGTGTATCTCTCAACATCAGAAATTTGGGTTATCTCACATACTCCAGCCACGGAGTTTGGCACTGCGACATGGCAGTCGGTGACAGACACAAACAGCTTTTCCACGTTGTTGTCCTCTGAATGCTGAATGCCAACTGGTGAGACTGACAATGAAGCATCCGAGTCAGACTTCACTTGTTGAGGTGACAAACACTCCCCGTTTTCATATTTTGCTGAGTCTGTCAGTTCTGTGGTCCTCGACAGGCTCGAATGACAGATATTTATTTTGTCAAGTTCAGAATTGATTTCTTCACGCTCATTTTTAACATTGGAATAATATGGTTTTTCTAAAGTATAGTGATCCACCAAGCTTTCCTGATGAGAATACTCTGATGAAGCCATGTTATCCCTCCGACATTGATAGACATCGTTTTCAAGTGTTTGAGCATTGTGTGGCCCATTATCCCCAAAGGAATCTACAGGATTGATGATTCGCTCTCTTTCTCGAATGTGTTGTCTCACCGCCAAGTAAATGCGTGTATAAAACCAAAGCATCAAAATAGATGGCACATAAAAGTTGAAGACGGCGGTTATAACTTTAAACCAGGTGACAAACCTGAAGTCCGTGTCACATTTGTTCTCCATCTCTGGTTTCAGCTGGACATGAGTAAAGGACCGCCATCCCAGTATGGGGAGGATCCACGTCATGGAGAGGAGCCAGGCACCTGTGATCATGACACTGGCCTTGCCTCTGGTGCGATACTTCAGGTACTTCAGCGGCTGGCGCACCGACCGATATCGATCCAGGCACAAGATGAACAGGCTGAAAAT
Organism: Osmerus eperlanus; assembly: GCF_963692335.1. NCBI lineage: Eukaryota > Metazoa > Chordata > Actinopteri > Osmeriformes > Osmeridae > Osmerus > Osmerus eperlanus. Next base: position 11,345,078 of record NC_085018.1, on the reverse strand, counting down.
AGATGCTGTGCTGGCAACATAGTCCATGATTAACCAAAATTGGCAGACTATGCGACCGAGTTTCCATTCATCCTCCAGCAGGTAGACCAGGTTCAGGGGCATCACAGTGGCTCCAACAATGAGGTCTGCCACAGAAAGGCTGACTATGTAGAGGTTGCCCACAGTGTGTAAAGTCTTCTCCTTCTTCACAGCATAGAGGACCAAGATGTTCATGATCACCGTTAACAGGGACAGGCTGCCCAGGGACACTCCTAAAAGGGCCTTGTTAAAGTGGTGCAAGGAGATGGTGGAGTTGTACAGCAGTGTCTCATTGGAGCCTGCCGAGCTGCAAGTACTGTTGCAAGGATGGTCTGTGGTCACTTTGGATGCAGACTCCATCATGGCAGCCAGTCACCTCCAGGTGTCCTCACATGATGATATGGTTGTTGAAACTGACTTCTGAGCAGATTTTGCCAACAACTACAATAAAGAAGAAAAGGGAGCACCATTATGTGACGCAGAAATGATTTATGTTAAATGCACGGTTCAAATCTGTTTTATAAACAATAATACTGGCTAACAACAAGAACAACACGAAGACCCGGAGAATCTGAATTGTATTTTTCCATTTACACCCATGTGAGAATTTCTGTTGACATGGTTTTTAAAATAATTTACTCCACAGAACAGTATAGGGCATTGATATTCAAAAATGAATAGAGCTTGTCTGTTGCTATGGAGCAGTCTAGGCAGAGCCATCAGAACTAGAATGTCTCTGCATTTATGTTTCTAATTAATGCAGTTTCAATTGATTGATATCACAATCTTCATGTTTATGCGCTTATCCTTGTCCTCAAGGAACCTGTTAGCCTACTCATTCTATACAGATTATGATTAATGCTGGGCTTTAAATTATTCTCAATCACTGACAAATAACTAATATTGAGTTACATATGGCCGCCCAGAGTTGCAGGGAGTGCTAGTCACTATCTGAACAAAATAATTCACTTTCATTATCCAAGTATACCTGTAGGCCCTGCAATAACAAACGCTCCACAGTTGTATAGATAATTTCTCAGTTAAAAACCATTCCCACTTTAAACTTCCTCGTATTAAATACAGTATAATACACAGGATTTCGAACACTAGCGTCTGCAAAGACTTCTGTTTCGACTTGTACCTTTTCATGAAGTTTATTGTTGCATATGTGCTAGAAGCTTAGATGTTGTTATTTTTGTTGTTTACCGGTTACAATACCGACTGTTCATTGACCATGCACACCGAACCACTGTTCGATAGGCTATGTAAATCCGTGTATCATTCGTTCTTTCATTTTTCAATTGATAAACCAAAAAACAAAAATTATTCGTTTTTCCGTTATTCAATTGAGAAACGAAAAACGGGAAACGAAAAACGATTGTTTTTCTTGTTATTCAATTCAGAAACCAAAATCAAAAAAAAACAAATCAAAAAACGGGGCACTGACCCAAAATGATTTAGAAATTGTGTTTTTGGTGACCCGGAAGTTGTTACTCATACGCCCGTTGGCTGCGCGCAGTTTGCAGTGTAACCAGAGCGAGAAACCATGGAAACGAGCGTCCACCAGAAAACACAAGGAAGAATGTAGATAGATCCCAAACTTGAAATGGAATGTTTGCACTTTCAGTGTATATTTTGTTGTATGTATTGTACTTGTGTTTTTCATGCCAACAATGTTAATAAAATGATCAAATGCATTCAGTGGCACTCATAATTTCTCTTATTTTCACCGAAAATGTGGTTAGTGGAAATTCTGATTGTTACCATAGCCACATTGGCTGGCGATCAAAAAAGTTAATTTACAATCCTGATGACAACCGAAAAAATCGGCAGGACCTTCCAGGTTAGCCTATCTATTTTGCCTATAAACCCAGCGCTGCGCTAAGAGCCACTTTGAGTAACAGTGGTGTCGACACCATGGCCGCACGTTAAACAATATAAAACTCCATGATTGTTTGAGTAGGCTATCTAGATTAAGAGACATTAGTGGAATACACGAAGAAGTCATTTGGGTCACAAGTTCCGGGTCACCCAAAACAACATTTCTAAATCATTTTCGGTCAGTGCCCCGTTTTTGGATTTGGTTTTTGGATTTTGGTTTCTCAATTGAATAACAAGAAAAACAATCGTTTTTCGTTTCTCGTTTTTGGTTTCTCAATTGAAAAATGAAAGAACGAATGATACACGGATTTATGTAATCTTTTTTATCCTTGATTTTTAATGTGTGACAGTAGCATGGGTCGGTTTGGATAAAAGCGTTGTGAATACAATGTATGCTAAGCATAAATGTAAATGTAAGTTTAGGCTAGGTTGTAGCCACTTCTGAAATGCAATAAAACTACGAATTTGGAGTAGCAATTTAGTGACTATATACTTTCACATTTCATTTACCGATAGCCATTCTTCGCAATCACAATTTAAAACAACATTCTTTCTATTTTAGTTTATGCCACAAAAAGCTGCCACCTGTGGAATCCCTCATGATAGCCCATGCCAACTAAATCTTGACAGCCTTTCCTGTACATTGTACTAATTTTGCTACAGCGCCATGATCATAAAAAATGACTAACTGTAGCTAAAATGACTAACTGTAACTACATTTGAACTAAATGATAAAAGTAGCTCACGTATTCAATCGAAACCGACCTATTGCAAAGGAATTTGACAACGTTTCCTTACCATTGTCCAAATGTCGTAAATGTAAACAATTACAAATTACTCACCAAATACTAGAAGTAGAATCTTTGACTAAACCTCGAACAGGTTCTCCGTAAAGATTATTGCTGATGTTTCAATTGATGGTAGGGTAAAGTCTGCTGCGAGCTTGCGGCACCACACACCCATCTTTACTTAAGAAGGGTGTGACCTCTTCACGCTCTGTCCCTTAAACTGTCGGCAACCTATTGCAGTTCCATAAATTACTATAAACCAAAACATCCATGGTTGAACTGACCCTATTCTATGGTTATTAAATGTGTTTACGGTACCGGTGACTTTTACACTAAACAGAGTAGCATAAGCAGTGTATCAGGATGTTGTCTCTATGTGACGATTCCTATTTCCCTAACAGCATCACTGTCCAGTGTGAACATCATAATGGGTTTATCCATGATTCCTAACTTCCTCCTCCCAGTCATGTCTGATTAATGCCATACCCGTGGGAGTCAGGTGGCTGAGTGGTGAGGGAATCGGGCTAGTAATCTGAAGGTTGCCAGTTCGATTCCCGGCCGTGCAAAATGACGTTGTGTCCTTGGGCAAGGCACTTCACCCTACTTGCCTCGGGGGGAATGTCCCTGTACTTACTGTAAGTCGATCTGGATAAGAGCGTCTGCTAAATGACTACATGTACATGTAATACCCGATATCTTATTGTTGTGGACCTCTGTGTCAATGTAAGTGTTTGAATTAATCACATGGGGACCATACCAGACTAGTGGAAGTTAAGTTCAGATATTAGATTCCCTGTAACTGATGCTTGGACGACTATGCAAATTTACATCTTAACTGTGTGTGTGTGTTTGTATTAATCACGTTGAAGCCATATCCGAGTACTGGATAATGTGGTTGTTGACAAATTACACAAATCACACAAATGTCTTCACTTAGTTTGTGCACCACACTCATGTCAGCTGTATGCATGTAATGATAGGATTCCTTAATTATAAATGACTGTCCCTCCCTTGGTTTACATGGGTGCAGGATCATAGTTTCTATTATAATAGAATAGAAAACTCAGTTGAGTTCAAAATCCAAAACTTGTCAGAGCTCTTTGAGTTAAAAAGAAGTAATTGGACATAACAAAATGAGGCTGTAATATTTCACAGTGTATGCTTTTAAATAAGAGATATATATCAAGGGCCAGTGAACGGAGAGCAATCAATACACGCTGTCAAACAGGCAGGTCACACCTTGGTGAATATATTTATATTACCGGTAATCATGGTCAATAAACAAATGAAAAGATAGAGTGTGGTTACTTCTACCGCATTCACCACAAACACATGAATAGATCATTGAGTTAGTCGAGTTGTGATTTACTGTAAGCCGTCTTTACAATCCAACAGAACAAAAGTTTCATAATAACGTAAAGTAGGGAATGTTTGATAAGTTTGGGATGTTGAACTCCTGTCTCTGTCCACCATCTTTATTGAGTTCTACCTAGAAGGTCAATGCTGACATCTGCTGGTTGTATACCTCACCGACTGAGGTCAGATACTGTAGTACTTGTTTGAATCTGGAGCACAATGCACAGTAGACTCCCTATGGCCATCAAATGTGTTTTGAGAAGATGAGTATTTCCCTGAGAGTTTAATATCTCCTATATTCCTCTAAATAGTAAATAGACACTTGTCATGTGAGGTGATAGAGTTGTGTAATCTCACCCCCCACATTGACTCTGCTGTGATGCCCACGCCTTTTCTCTTTATATACTGTTCTTATATACTGTTTTTATATACTGTCCTTATATACTGTTCTTATATACTGTTCTTATATACTGTTCTTATATACTGTTCTTATATATTGTCCTTATATACTGTTCTTATATACTGTTCTTATATACTGTTCTTATATACTGTTCTTATATATTGTCCTTATATACTGTTCTTATATACTGTTCTTATATACTGTTCTTATATATTGTCCTTATATACTGTTCTTATATACTGTTCTTATATATTGTTCTTATATACTGTTCTTATGTATTGTCCTTATATACTGTTCTTATATACTGTCCTTATATACTGTTCTTATATACTGTTCTAATATACTGTTCTTATATACTGTTCTTATATACTGTTCTTATATACTGTTCTTATATATTGTTCTTTATTGTAGAATATTCAGATCAAAGGAATCAGCTGAATAAGACAATAAGACCACTGCTACGCTGACGACACGCAGCTGTACCTGTCGTTCCCCCCGACCGATCCGGGGATCTCAGCTAGGATTGAGGCCTGCCTCACAGACATCTCCGCCTGGATGACCGAGCACCACCTCCAGCTGAACCTCGCCAAAACAGAACTTCTCATCATCCCGGCTAAACCCTCCATCTCCCACGATCTCTCAATCACCCTGGGATCTGCGACGGTGACCCCTTCATCCTCTGCCAGGAACCTTGGGGTTACCATGGACGACGAGCTCTCCCTCACGGCCCACATTGCTGCGGTCTCCCGGTCGTGTAGATTCACCCTCTACAACATCCGGAAGATCAGGAGATACCTGTCTGAGCACTCCACCCAGCTGCTAGTCCAAGCACTTGTCCTCTCCAAGTTGGACTATTGCAACTCGCTGCTCGCTGGTCTCCCAGCATGTGCAACCCGCCCTCTCTAGAGGATTCAGAACGCAGCGGCCCGCCTGGTCTACAATCTACCCAGACGCTCCCATGTTACCCCGCTCCTCATCTCTCTTCACTGGCTACCTATCATGGCCCGTATCAGATTCAAGACCCTGGTATTGACCTTCCGAGCAGTGAACGGGACTGCACCCGTCTACATCAAGTCTCTCCTGCAGCCTTACACCCCCACCCGTCACCTACGGTCTTCTTCAGACAACCGCCTGGTGGTCCCACCGCTCAAGACCGCCCGGTCCCAACACAAGCTCTTCTCCTGTCTGGCCCCCCAGTGGTGGAATCAACTCCCCACCTCCATCAGAGACACTGACTGTCTCTCCACCTTCAAGAAAAGGCTCAAGACGCACTTGTTCCAGGAGTACAACGGTACTTAGGAATGGTTCGCTTGACCCGATGTTAGTTTCCTCAAGGATCACAATGACTCTTGCTTAGAGACTTGTTGCTCTTGTGGTTAGTGGTAACTGACTTAAATTTTTGTACTCGCTGTGATATATTGTTTTTATTATTGTTGCTTGCTTTTTTCCACAGGTACACTTGCACTTATAGCAGTTCATGTTGTTTAATTGTAAGTTGTTTAACTACATGCTCTTATGGTTCTTCCCTTTGGCACTTATTTTGGTTGTTCACAATGTGTGCTTCATGTTTTGGCTACTCGCAATGTTTTGTGGCTATCTCGTTGTTATGATCAGTGACCTATGCACTTTGTAAAGCTCTCTCTTGGAAGTCGCTTTGGATAAAAGCGTCTGCTAAATGAATAAATGTAAATGTAAGACATGAAGGAAAGTGGAGAGTAGGATTCCATCACCAACACATCATGGGACTATTGCATTGAGTTTGGTATTTTACAGTACACAGGGTCTGACAATTATAGTTCTAATTTGATTTCTATTCTCCATGAATATAGTTTAATATCTCCTATATTCCTCTAAATAGTAAATAGACACTTGTCATGTGAGGTGATAGAGTTGTGTAATCTCACCCCCCACATTGACTCTGCTGTGATGCCCACGCCTCTTCTCCTTATATACTGTTCTTATATACTGTTCTTATATACTGTCCTTATATACTGTTCTTATATACTGTTCTTATATACTGTTCTTATATACTGTTCTTATATATTGTCCTTATATACTGTTCTTATATACTGTTCTTATATACTGTTCTTATATACTGTTCTTATATATTGTCCTTATATACTGTTCTTATATACTGTTCTTATATACTGTTCTTATATATTGTCCTTATATACTGTTCTTATATACTGTTCTTATATATTGTTCTTATATACTGTTCTTATATATTGTCCTTATATACTGTCCTTATATACTGTCCTTATATACTGTTCTTATATACTGTTCTTATATACTGTCCTTATATACTGTTCTTATATACTGTTCTAATATACTGTTCTTATATACTGTTCTTATATACTGTTCTTATATATTGTTCTTTATTGTAGAATATTCAGATCAAAGGAATCAGCTGAATAAGACATGAAGGAAAGTGGAGAGTAGGATTCCATCACCAACACATCATGGGACTATTGCATTGAGTTTGGTATTTTACAGTACACAGGGTCTGACAATTATAGTTCTAATTTGATTTCTATTCTCCATGAATATAGATTACTATTCAAAGCCCCTTACCTGTTGCAAGCATTTCAAAGACATTCCGATAGATGGCAGTAAATGTAACTTAATATTTTAATGGAATAGTGATGTCCAGAGAACATTTTCAATGAAACTGATTGTACTTAAATTGTACTCCCAAAAACTTCTCAATCTTGCAACGATTTAACAATGTTTCAATGCCCCCGCAAAAAGTGTCACGACAATAAACAGGGAGACAAAAATGGAGTGGCACAAATTTGAAATGGTAATTTCTATTTATCAGCACAGTGAGTATTCATTGGCCGAGACAGAGTGGCTGGGGAGTCTGGTTTGACCTGTTCCTCGGATTGGCCCGAAATAGTCAGAGGCAGTGAACTGTTTCTAATGAAGAATAATGCACTGCACTGGAGACCCACAAAGCTGGGCACAGAGACACAGACACAGCCACATACAATACTGCCCCAGGCCATGCACCGGCCCTCAGCCACCATTCACACTTTTACTACCTTTCAAGACCCCACACAGTCCTGACAACAAAAGAGACACTAACCTAGTTGTTTTACCATTCCAAGACCCCACCATTCTCACCAACAAAGCTCAGGCTGCAAACCCAGAACTGTAATTGACAAGGGCCTGCTCTCAGCCCACACCTCGGTAACCTGGTCTCATTCAAACCTTGTATTCTTTGACATTCTAAAGAAAAGAACAAATGCAACAAAATAAATCATGTTGAAAACTTCAAATGTTGCCATTTTACAGACAGCTATCCGAGATAGCAAGTGACCGAGCACTAACAAAATTGTGCTCTGTTCATTGAAGCATTTTGTATTTTTTGTATTTGTACTTGAAGGGTTTGTTGAGTGATTCTGTATAACCCCGAACAGTACTCTCTGCCTCAGGACTTCTTGTTTATAATAAACGTCCAAACCATATCAGAAAAACCTTTTTGAGTTGGCAGCCAAACTGCATGTGTCTTCTTCTCCCTCAGATTAGTGGTGAAGCATCACGCAAACACTGTCAGATCCTGGGGCTACTCCCAAGATATGTTCAGACGCTTCTGCAGTACTTTGCATGACTATCAAATCATGGGCACCAAGAAACATTACAAACAATGGAGCAATATTACCCCAATGGCATTTTCCTTTCTATATCATGTCATTCAAGAATGCAAGCTATACATTAAATAAATGTATTATAAAGACAATTCCAATCATATCGTGACTGTTATGACTGTTCTGTCAATGTAGCTTTCATATAGAATTTGACCCAAAACATCTAGTTGTGTAATGAACATAGTGAAATGACATGGCATATACTGTATGTTAAATATATATTTCTGTGTGGCAGCATGTGAAAGAAAAAATGTAGCAGCAAATTTATATCAGCCGTGTGTCATTTCCTGTTACTAAGAGAGACTAACCAGAGCAAGGATTCCTTTATGTAAAGAGGCTCACTGAAACGAACACTGTAATGCATGATGTGTATGAAGGCCAGGAAGTAGGAGGAGATCATTTCGATAATCTAATTTGAGGAATAAGTACCGCACATGTCCGCATAGTCTGATCTGATTGGTTCCTGATTGGTCCTGGACAAGAACCACAGCTGTACAGGGTTGTGCACTGTGCCTGCAGCAGGAACTGGACACTTTATAGAGAAATATGGATTGTGCATGGTGTGATCCAGCTACGATAATAAGGAGGGCCAGACTTGAAGAATTACTAGAAGGTTCCATTATAGTTTTCCGAAGTGAATTCATGCTGATAGGAAGGTTGTATTTATGTCTGAATGCTAAAGTGCAACTTCCTTAATGTCTGTTTCTGTATTCTGTAAAGCTCAAGATGTAATTAAATGAAAACATTTGCATGGTCTTGCCCCTTCACACACACAAACACACACACATGCACACACATAAGTGTGCGCGCACGCACACACACAAGACAAGGAGACACAAAATGTTGATCCCGCCTGTCACGCATCCCTTCTCTTTTCCATTACGGCCACATAAACATGTGCACAAACACACACACACACACACACACACACACGCAGACTTCTCCTAGATATAATGTGTCTTCACATGACCTTCACTCCACGTTTAGTATATTTATCCAGACAAAGAAAATTGTGAAGCCCGAGTGTGGGGGTACATATACATCCTCTGACAGACATACAGGCTGAAGAAGGTTATCTGTGCAATTCCAGTCCCTGTCCATCACGTGGCAGTGTTCTGCAGCTGTGGAACACTGTCTGTCACAATGGAAGCCGAGCTGTTCAAAGTCATGCAAATCTGCATGAGGACCACAAGCCCCACCACTCTCTGGGCCTTATCTCTGACTGCACCTTGTGGGAAACAGCCTGCCTCCCTCCTGAAATATTTTAAAGCTCCTCTTTGATTTCTCTCACACGCTAAATACATTAGACCTGCTAACTAATGGAAAACAAGAGACAAGGGCTGCTGGTGACGCTTCATATCATTCTTTGAGGAGAAAAATAGAAGGGACCGGGTGCTCTAGTTGTATTTGATGGAGGATGACACCAACAATTAAAACACGCAGCATAGGATCAACATAATGAGCAATGGTCTTTATTAAATAAAGATATTTCGTCACATTGAAAACCAGTTCTATCTAAAACTTTTAACCATTCATATTATTGAGTATTTTGTACCACTTAATCAACACTGAATATCGAAGAGCTTTGGGACTTGCACATAGTTTCATCTGATGGATGACACTTTCTAGTTTTCAAATCAAATACTTTAACTTTTGGGCATGAGTTGATGCAAGTGCACCAGTGAAATTTCACTCAACTTTTGTTGCTGCTGATAAAAATCCATATTCTGTATGTTTATATAAATCATCAATCTCCCAACCAGTGTTTCTGTTTTAAGAGAGCCATGGCTTTCATCATAATCATTCCCCCACACTCTTGAAGTCAATGATCCTGTACAGGGCAATCAAATTTCATTTTGTTTTTTAAATTGACAGCATGATGTATTGTGTGTTGTTGTTGCACTGTCTGAATTCAGATGATGGGTGGCAATGGAGCGGGAACTAATTTCTTATTTGGCTTTTAGCGCGGAACAGGAAGATATGGGGCTGTCTGTCCCCATGCTAACATTTACTTCATGCCAGAAGGATCATTTCACTTGAGACAGGACTCCTTTGTGTAAAGAAACATTATTACTCTGAATCTGTGAAACTAGGCCACATTTGTTTGAGAACATTTCCAGATACTGTGTTGGGAACAGATATGTGCCATCATTCAGACAGCGTGCAGTCTACTTCCTAATAAGGTTTGCTGTGGGTATTTTCAAACTCAATCCACATTAGTGTGTTTAATGCTACAAAAGCAGAGGACTCGACAGTCTCTATAAAAGGGATCTGCCAACAGAAATATGGGTATTAAGACTTCATGTTGCAGCTGTTGTAAGCTGACATTCTTGTGTTGTAATTCTTTTTTGGAAGCGTCTAGCCTTCCCCATGATATTGTAGGCTGATGTGAAAAGCTGCACAATATTTTAATTGGCTAAGCATCCAGGCACTGTTGTTGCTAATGACCATTTTGGGACAGATGACCCGATGCAATCCAAACATAATTCAGTGAATTTCTTCAAGTCAATTGAGCGTATGTAGGAATGACAGCTGTCAGGTGTGATGGGCTCAGTCATAATTCAGCTGTGATGACTTTACTTGGGTCACTTAACACAGTCCAAAGAATCATGGAAAAACGTGTAGGCCTTCAACATTCAGAATGTGATCATCACAGAACCTCTTCCTGCATAGGTAGAACTATTTAACACGATGTAAGTCAGAACTGGGTTTACATGGTTGGTAGATGGGTGATAGATGGATGGTGGATGGATGAATGATGGATGGATGTTTGATGGATAGTACATGGATGGTGGATGATTGGTGGATGGATGGTAGATGGGTGGTAGCTGGATGGTGGATGGATGATGGATGGACGATGGATGGGTGGTAGATGGATGGTAGATGAATGGTAGATGAACGGTAGATGGATGAATGGATGGTGGTTCAGATCCCACCATTACAGGGCGACAAGCAACTGACCCCAGAAGATAACGTTCACCTCAACGTCATGCATCATCGGTCTCCACACCCACGTGAAAAAGGAACACACCGTTCCCCTTCATGATGTAATCACACGCTGCATATGAGATCCCAGTCCAAATCCAAAGAAAGCCCCCATGTCTGTGTGTGTGGAGCCTCATGAGGTGAAACAGAGGAAGGCAGAAGGGAGTGTGTGCGAGTGAGAAAGAACACAGCAGAGCCGTGGGGAGGGTCAGATATGTGTTACAGGTCCGGGAGAAATCTGTCAGCCCCGCTTATCGTCCTGACTGATGCTAGCTGCCGTCTGACGCGAGGAATACAGAGGTGACGAGAAAGGTCAAGGCTAATAACAGCCTCATTTGTGTTTTGGATGTGGAGAAAGGAAAACTCATTACTGGGTATCCGCCAGACGTCTCCAGAACCCTTTAATCTAGAACGACTGTCAGGAGTAACATCCAAAGATCGCTCATTGCAATTAGCTATTTCTTTGAGGTCAGAGCTTGAGTGCTACATTGCATGTGATGCATATTTTAACCAACGTTTTCAAGGGAAGTAAGGGCAGCACCAGTCTAGAAGTACAGCAGGTGAGGCATTAACTGTGTTTAGGACAGTTAAATGGGAGACCCAATTACTGGTAGCCATGCTTAAAAACAGCAAAACCTTGGATTTATTTTCAACATGGGAAATGGCCCCATCTGGACCTTATTAAATGATACTTGTTATGTTATTACTCTGGTAAGTGTAATTGTAAAGATAAATCACAGTTAGCACGGGAGACATCTCATTTTTATAAACTGTGATTTATGAAAATTGCTAACTGCATTATAATGCCGGTTGACATAATGAACATATATCTAATCAAGTACGCCATCAATCACTGAGACCGACCATGTGGAGGCCATGGGTAATAAACTGCTGGGACTACTGGAGCTGCATGGATACCATGGGAACTGCATTGTCTTGGAGCACATAACAAACCTCAAGGTTGACTGGGGTAACCTCGCAGTACTGAACCCAAGCCACCTCGCTCTGGTCTCTTAGGAGACTTCTGTGGAGGTGATCCATTAGCAGCCAGTCACAACACAACTAAGGTAGAGGAAGTTTACCCTGAGGCAGTAAAACATCTTGTCTTGGATGTTAACTCCCCACTTTTTTCACTCTTAAAATATTTCTAGGGTTTAGCAAAAGTCGATGTATGGTATTTTTCTCCTTACATTTAACTGTTTAAGTATGAGCTGAATGGGCTGATTCTCCAAAACCAAACATCCAGAAATTCGGAAATATATAAGTAGCATGCTATCTAAAAACTGTGGTGTCAACATCTACAGCCATTAAGAAAGAAGTATTTTTCTGTGATCCACACAGGATAAGTCAATGTTCATATCCAGATTAAATCAGACGTCTTGATGTTACAATGTAGGAACTAATCACTGTGCTTTCAAGCAGAACATCAGCATACAATACATCAACGTCAGCTCAAACACAATGTGAATGTCCTGCCAAGCTGAACTCTATGTCACTGGATGAGACGACATTTAGCATCAAGCTTTTATGATTTAAAAGAAAACATAAAACTGTCCAGCAATGTAGGACCTTTTAAGTTATGTCGCAGGTGAAATTTGTGTAAATGTTATGTGTTATGAAACATGTAAAAGGCCTCACCAGGAACAGAGACCATCCTGTTACCAGCTTATGAGTCACAGTTTAGTTTGGATTTTGTTCTTGTCTGTGTCCTCCTCTGCTCCGCCCTGCCCTGCCCTGCCCTGCTCCCCCTCAGCTCCTGGACGGGCAGGAGGTCCAGTGGTCCGCCCGAAGCACGCTCATACACCCATCAGCAGCTTCCTACCTGACCATGTGTGACACATGGGAATGGTGAGTGTCCCAGCCCAGACAGTTACCTGACTCACCACTGCACCTCAATCCAACTCACTCTCCCTTGGCCCATCACATGTCAACATTGCTTACCCAACTCAACATCAAAGACCCCAGCACACACGCACACCACAGTCTACCACCATCTACAGTGCATCGCTTCCCCCTATTCACCTCCTGACACTCTATTACCGTTGAAACTCCCTCATCCAATCCATCACCTTGTCGCTCCACCTTTATGGAATGCCCTCATGCATTTATGACATGGACCCTGTGAGCTGGTGTGTCCACAGGCTATGAATGCTAATTAGCCCTCCCCTGGTCACACCCCCTGTGGAACAGCATCATCACAACAGTTCCTGTTCAGGTTTCCCTTCATTTGAATAAGAACTTGTTTTTGCTATGGTTCTGGCTTTCAGAGGGTCTAACCAGTACAAAGAGATGGTTTGCTTGGGACTCTGTTTAGTCCCATCACACCTTGTTTTGGAACAGTTCCTGTGACCGTTAGCATTAGCAAATCCAGAATCGGTAGAATAATAGCAGACCTTTGAATGATTGAATGAATGGCTTGTATACTGGCTTGGCTGTACTCTATGTGGACTTGCATAGTCCGACCTGTTTCATCAGCTCTCTGATGAAAAGAAGAGAGAGGAGGGCTCCTGGCTTGTGAGACACCAGCAACACATCCAAGCAGGCAAGAAGTGACCACCCCTATTAGAGGGACCACATCTTGATGGGTGCCCTGAGCACACTCAGTCCCTTCACCTCACATTGCTCCCAGTCATTTACAGACACGCAGGCCATGCATGGGGCCAGAACAACCAGGAGCCACCAGGGAGGAGAAAGATACTAGTTAGGATGCACAGTATCAGAATTCCGCTGGATGGTTTTAGTGGTTCCTATGGTCAGTCTTACTCTTAATTACTGACTGGATGCCCCAGTTGTGCTCAGCTGCCAGATAGCATTAAGTCATCTTATTGCATGCAGGAAATTACACTTTTTTGGGAATAACAACATTTGAACTTGAGGCTGTCTGAGCTGCTCCAAAATAAATATTCCAAAGTGTGGAATAACAGCTGAGAGTGGAGATGTGAGGTCCTGAAATCAGTCCAAATCCTCCAATCCAATCCTCAGTCCAAAACCAGAGACCAAGCAGCACACAGGGCTCCATACATTCTACATAATGCCAGTTCTAGCTAGATCACTCCTGACATAGTTAGTAAGTAAATATTGTGACATCACAAGGGGACAGGTAGTGGAGGGATGTCACATTCCTAGACAAGAGAGGTGGCAACACCCCAAAATGGTGGCAGTGGCCCACACTACATCTCCCAGAATCCCTCACCAATTGGACAGGTGTAGATGTGTAAGCCACCTAATTAAGTTAGGACTAGACAAGGGGGGGAGGGGAAAGAGCAGGGGAGAGGAACCAGAGAGACAGTGGGCACATGGCTGGTTAGATTGGACCAGAGAGCAACAGGTTGAATAGTAAGCCCTGTTTGGTGAGTGAAGGACGGCGTTGAAGGGGAAATACGTTTTTGTTTAACTTTTGTGGATTTTTGTTGGACTGTGGAAGTTTGGAGGAGGAACCTGCCTGAGTTTCATTTTTTGTAGGCTGTTCCTGGAAAATAAAGTGCTATCTTCCTGTGGAACCTGTGTTTGCGTTGTCCTTCCTGCCCGGTTGCACTTCCTCAATCTTGCCTGCCCTAGTCGGCTCTTCTCATGACGCAAAAATATGTATGTTTTAGGTTTGTAAAACCTCCCCTCAAGTTCAGATTTGAATTCAAAATCAACTTCCATTACCACAGATAATTTCTCTCAGACATCTCTGGGTGCTTTTCAATTCTCAAGTATGGCATGGGTGTAGATGTACAGTACACACGGTCACGAAGACATGTTCATTAGCTTCCTTTTAATAAGGACAAAGCCACATTGAGATCTCGATATGGGATTTACATGTTCACCTACTGCAGGACCATACGCGGTCAGTAAATCCTATTTTGAGGAACCCTCTGAACATACCTCACTGTTTTTTCAGTCAAATGATGTGTGTGGTTCTGAACATGATACAGTGTTATGTTGCTGTCTGGTTCTCAGATGACCTACTTAGATTGTGAAATTGTTAAATCAGTAACGTTTTGGTGTGGAACTGTGAACAAATGAATACTTATTTTCTCCCATGACCACACCTGGAAAGAGCATGACCTCTGTCTGACATTTAATAAGAGAAGATTAAACACACATTCTCAGTAAAGTTTCTCGGGGAGCCATTTAATTTTCTAAGAATAATGTGATCTACCCAGGAGCCACAGGGCTGTGTCAGCCTGCTGAGCTGAAGCCTAGGCATCATGCAGCAGACGTAATAACTAATATACTAAAGTAACTAAAGTAACAAAGTAAACTATTAACTAATTATCAAACAAGAGTAGTCACTGAACCACATCTACAACACTTAAATTTGAGAGAACTTCACAACATATTAAATAAATCCATTAGCATTGTGACGAGAGTCCTCACTAGTTGGCTTCAATAATAATCACGAGAAAACATCATAATGCCGACATTTCACTAATTCCCCCCAGGCAAGTAAAAGTCAAGTGTATGAAACATAATTTTCTACAAAGCTGTCTGTATTTTAAAATGAGTAATTGCTGATTTTTAAATCAGTTTGAGATAATTGAAGACTTAAGTAGTATAGTAATTCTTACCCATGGGGATACACATTTTGAAAAACAGATTGTGCAACATTTTTGGCTTATTAATGCACATATTTTGAGGCTCCTCCATGGCTCTGTCCTTTGGCAAAATGAGAACTCATTATGAATTCAACGTTTGTTCATCATGATTGTTCGCCATACAACTACAAGACTGTTTTGACCATGTGCAGTATCAGCATGCTTGTTTCTGCATTTACAGTACAATTAAAAAAAAGTATATTTCTAACAGACCTTGATAATCATCATGTAGGTCATCTAAGGATCTAGAGGCTTTGCCATCTTCAACAAGCCCCAGGATGAAGATGATTTTCTTGGCACAGAAGTCTATTGAACTCCAAATCCCCCAGTCCGTTTAGGAAGCCTCCTCTTTACTGTGATGAAGCAACACTCCAGACTCTACTACAAAGAAACGGATCCGATTCCTTCAAATGTTCAAGAACCCCCACACAGTTGGACGTTTGATATACCATCTAACCTAAATGGTTTTGGTGGATTAAACTAGGTAACTTGCTATCTAAACATGTTTAATTAAGTAAGTTCATTCAACAGTCATGGGGTAAATGCATGTTTGTGTGAGAAAACCCTTTTGCACTTTAACATGAAATACAGTATCCCGGGCAAAGACACGTGATGAAGCACTCTTTGGGATGAGTAAAATCTGTATTCACACTGGGAGCACTCAAGAAGCTCTTTGTCTGTGCCCTGATTGTGATCAAGGCTTCAGATCTAACAGCTCCAGTGGAGATGGGGTTCTCAGTCTGGAGAAGTACCTTCCTCGTGGTGCTATTTTGGAAGACATCTCTTTGTCTGAGCCACATGAAAATGGTTTCTGCCCTGAGCGTCTACTTTCTGTTTTCAGTCACTGTGCGTCTAAAATGGTCAAATTAGGAGCCGTGCTGGCAGGTTTAGGACGAGCCACGCCATCAGTGGCATTCACGTTTGAGGGTTTGTGCTCTTTGTAGTAAAAATAGTCTGGGATTGGGTGCTTTGGTTTGGGTATAGAGAGAGAGAGAGAGCTACAGTAGTAGACATGGGCAGCCCAGAGGCAAGAAAGCACAGCTCATTGGATTTAAAATGGGGGGGGGGGGGGGCAGTGGGGCGGAATGGGGGAGGGGGGAGAAGAGCTTAGCAAAATACCAATATCTTCTTAGCTAATTTCTGCACTATTCGGTCAGTTAGAGTGGGGGGCTTACAGAAGCATTAAAGTGTACTGTGAGTCATTAAAAGTGTCACAACAAACTTAACTCAAGGTTTTGTGAAGGATGTTCCTTTCCTCTTGAGGCTGTAAGTGTGCCATATTGCATTGGTTATTACTACACAGAAAGAGTAGTATAAACATGGATTTTCTATATATTCTTAATATGTGTATTTTCTCATGGATGTCATTTGTAGCATTCACTAAGAAACTATGCAGCCTATGAATACCCGCTGAGATCCTAATGATTCTTGTATGGAGGCTTCGGTAAATTCATGGAATGCACTATTTGTCTTTCATCAAAAACTGACTGGAGAAGTGATGTAGTTTAGCATAAAGGCATCATGGATCACCAGTTTCTGCTTCTCACAGGCAGTGTCCTTTCTCCCAGCAACACTAAAGGCATTCTTTAACTTTATAAAGGGCCATGGATTAATTCCTCGAGCATTGTGCCCAGTGTACTATAAAATGTACTAAATGCTAAAAACTGAATGCTATCTGCACTTCTTTTAAAACATCTTTGCCTAGAGCATGTCTTGCATTATCTTGTCACAGAGAAATCTGGACAGAGTCTTACAAACTGTAGCATAGTGGCTAAGATTATATAAGAGATTTCTCTTTGGAAAACCTGTGTAAGAATATGACATCAGCCAGCCTTCCTTGCAAATAGACCTATGGTTGATGTGTTTGACAGTGAGAGGCTGTTGGTAAAACCTCGGGTTTGATGACGTTGATGCCATTCAGTACAGAAAACACACCCCTGTCAGAATGATGTCTTCAGAAAGTTAGCTAAACAGGTAATCTGGGAACACAGGCTCTATTTCATGATGGTAACCTATGGACCACACGTTTGTCTACATTCCACTTCAGCGATACTGTGGTGCATGTCTGACACAGCTGCACTCCCCATGTGTGTGTCTGCTGTGGGCATGAGGGGAGGATGCGTGGCCTGAGGCCCAGCGGGTGGGGGGGCTGCCCCCCCTCACCTTACAGAGGTAATTATCTACAATCAGAGGGACTCAGAAAATCTATAGACCCTTAAAGAGCGGCTCAAATAGGGGAGCGAGCCTCCTCCGTTCAGACACAGTTTGTGACCCCCAATAGCTCAGTTATTATCACCTTGACCCCCCATTATGGCAACAATTGATGAGGCCAATGTTGCGGACCACTGCTGGGAACCAACGTCACACAGCAGTGAAAGAACTGCTGTGGAGCTGTCTGGATGGAGGAGCGATAGTATTAGTCTGAGCATGTACCAGCAACTCTAACACGTCTGCCATTGTGGTCTACTGAAGCATCACAGTCAGCTGCATCCCTAATAATGTATGTTATGGGACATGCTATTGGGGTACTTGTTTTTAATGTTGTCAGTCCTTCCTTTGTGTCTGTTTCTTGGGCTCTGGAGTATTACGTTTTTATACTGTAATACTGTGTGTCCTGTACTTGCAATATGCATTTTCTGTATGGCAGGGCACCATTTAAAAGGAGACCTTAGTCACATTAAGGCCTTCGTGCCAACAAATATTTTCTCAAGAGTGCAACATGACATAAAACACATATTTGTGAATACACAAACCTTTGATTCTGTCAAAAGGAAAAGGGAAAATGTAGCTTTATCTTAAATGCGCAAGAAACTACCAACATTTTAATGTGGAATACAAATATTTATGGGTTATAGAAAACAGACAAATACTTTAAAATTAAGAACAAAATCTGTAATAAAGGATAGTTTGGAAGACATTTAGGAAGCATTATTCAGAGAGATGTTTGTCAATACAGCATCAGTGGAAACGTTGATTGTTATTTATTCTCATGTATTCATAGGATATGTGTTTATAGCTCACTTGGGACATTGTAGCTTTATTCACCAATAGCTGATTGTTCTACAGAGCCATACATTCAGTCGATGGCAGACAGCTCTGTTAGGCGCAAGCACATGAAGGGACACCATAACTCATGCCACCATGCAGGCCTGATGGCAGCTGACCACCAGAATGGCTGTGCGTGACCTTTTCTCATGACCCATGATGATACAGATGATTGTGCTTCAACAAAATTACTTTATTTATGAGACATTGTTTACATTATCCTCCCTCCCCCCTCTCTTTTCTCCGAAGGTCCAGCCGACCCCACACATGAGGTTTTAGGAGACCTGACCTAACAGGGGTCATGGACTGTTTGATGTCTGTATTTGTTTTGTTTTGCTGATAATTTATGATTTTGTTGGACACGTTTGTTTCTTTGGACGTAAATTAAATGTCTTACTCTGCATGCAAAGGTACACAAGCACAAATGCTACTTTTGAAAGTTTGAAATGTGAAAGGACAGTTTCGATTTCTCTGTTTGAATTTCATGGAACATCTTGCAAATTACTTTATTGCCTAAAGCCCTATTCTCTGTGAGGCTGAGATAAATAGGAGGTTTTTAACTCCTAATGTGAGAACATATGGTTTCCTGCCCTGTAAAAGCTACATTTGTCAGTGCCACACAGCAGATAATTGTGCTCTATTGTCTAAGAAGACTGCCTGTAGATATCATGGAATAGAGGCTTACTGCAAGGAAGGGTTTGTGGATGGAGATAGAAAAATGGCTTGTCTCTTGAAGAGTTTGTCAACCCCACTGTTTGTATGATTAATGATGTCATTAGAGGATATAATGTCTTCACATTATTTGGCTAACTCCCCCAGATAGGGTCTGTAGATGCTAAGACAGACTAGCTGCAACAAACATGCAACTTTGAGTTTCACGACCTGAAACACCACAGTGAGCCCAGAAAGGTTTCTACTTCATTTCAGTGGTTCATGAGACGTGCAGTGGACTTTAGGATCTTTTCCAAGTGTCTTGGCTGCACATTTCAGTTACACACACGACTAAACTACTAAACTAAGACTGAGAAACATTCGTACACTACTAATCGTCTGTACAGAGCTTATCCTAAACGTTTAAACAGTGCATACACCATGAAATAGCTGCACTCACACCTACAGTGCTGAACCCTGTGTAAAGAGGCTGCATTCTCAGCAATCAGGTGCCCTGCTAATGGCTGTGAGAATAGGCCACTTCTTCAGCTTTGCCCAGGAGCTGAGCATTCAGTCACCTGCTGGGCTGCACTCTTACCTTACCCAGAAAGAAAGAACTAATCAAGGTTAACAAAACTTTGGGCAAAGAAATAGTAACCTGCAACTTCAAGCGTGCAACCCTGATGGGTTCAATTCGTGGAAACTTTGCTGTGACATTTTGGCCAATCATGTTCAAAAGGCTTCACAAAAAAAAGCTACTGTAAGAACATCCACTGATTTTACACTGAAGTTGTGCTCTAACCAACCATATACCCAACGGAAGACCATGTTTAAGGGTCAAGTGAATTTTGCTGAAATGTTCACATGCATTGTAGGACAGTCTGTTTTATTAGCAGCTGTTAGTGTTCAACATCAGTCACAAAGGGTATAAGTAGAATGTATTGAAGGTTTACATTATAGTAGATTGATTCCATCTAACCTTGTTTTGGGAGATCTAATATGCAACTAACTCATATTGAATGAATACAGTATATTGTGAGAATTGCCTTGGTGATATTACATAAAAACTAGTTGAAATACACTCGTCAGTAAACGTTTCCTGTGTTCAATGTTCAAGAAACAAATATTTGTCATTTGAATTGGAGGGGAAAAGGAGGGGTAGTGCAGCCAATCTTTGTTGTCACATGTAGTTTTAAAAGACACCTTCCCAAGCCTTCCAGTCATTCAAATGGAGAAGCAGCCAGACTTGATCTTAATTCATCCCCTTTAATTAACAGTCAGAACAGCTTCCACCCAACACTCAAGCATGAGTCACTGTTTTCTCTAATTTCCACTAAACAGACAGAGTTTACCATGAGAAAGGAGAGGCAGAGGACTGTTACTGGTTTGAATGCGGCACACTTGTTAAGATAAGCATGTGCCTCCTTTCGGTGGATGGGGTGATGACTGAACATAAATGTGCAAACTAGTAGACTGTTGTTCCAATGTGTCACCTCACTCCTGGGTCCTGCTGCATCCTCATTCACTGACATTTTATTTAATATTTTTTTCAATCAGTAGTCCATCTTCACCACAGAGGAGCCAAGGGGGGAAGTCGAAAGGGACCACACACCCTCAACAAAGGCATAGTAAAGCACATATACTGTATCTTTTGCATACGTAAATCTTTGATTGTGTAAATGTGTTTTCCATGGTACACAGAGCATCCACAGAGCTGGAGAAACAGTGTAGCACAGTAAGTAGGTCATAAGAATAATACCAGGGGTTAACTATTGTGAGCAAGCTTAAAGCTGAACCTTTTCAAAGCACATCATGGATGGAATTGCAAATCGCAATAAGTGTGTTGGATTATTGTAGAATAAAATTACATCAAGATAGCCGTGTTCTCTTGTCTTCAAGAGTAGCATTGCACGATGGGAAGACATTGGCCACAATATTTGTTCTTAAAAATGGATCATGTCCAGTCATCTTTAATAAATGATCTGCTTAATGTTGCCAGTGTGACTAATAGCACAGCAAATTGCTAAGCGATTGTCTCTTAATCAGCAATCACATTTGTGTGCTGTCTGACAATTAGGAAAGCTGCCTTTGAACTAGCTTCAATTAGAAATCCAGCACTATCTATCATTATGCAATTGTTCTTCTCCAACAACTACAGTATGGGGGGCAAAATTCCCTTTCAGTATGAAATGCATGTCTGCTCCTGATGAACATCTGTCTTGGACTTGAGGTAACCGTAGGAGACAAACGCCCTCGTCTTGTCAGCGTTCTACACCATGTTGAATACGAAACTGCCTCGCATGCCAGCAGTCTAATTACATCCGATTTATCTCAGCGTTCCCCCGCAGCTACGCTCAAATGGAAGCATGAAAGACAATTGCACATTCTGCTCTGGTAGTTTAGGTTAGTGGCAGAGACAGGGGGCTGGGCTCTCTGTTCGCTCTCGTGCAGGTATGGCTGCTGTTTCGAGCACAGGGACTGCTCAGCCCTATTTACTGTAGTTCATCTATGTTCAAAGGGAAGCATGTATTTGTGCATTCACCAATGTATGTGGTTTCATCAGCATTGCTTGGCACAGTAGCACTGATAAGCTGTTTCCCATTTGACTGTATATGACACACTGAACTGCCAGATCTGAGAGATTTCAGCACAAAATTCCAATGTTCAGCCTTTAAAGATGTCTCAAATACAGGATCTTCACAAAAAAACGGATAAAATGGATGTGTTGTTGGGTAAATAGCCATTCATATTTTATTTGACAGGTTACAGAATGTGTGTCCTACAACATGCACTGTGTACCCCTACAGCATTGTTGGCTATCTTCCTGGCTTATCAATTCAGTAATTAGGAAGGAGACTCTTTCCACCAGTGAACAGTGTGTGACAGCTCAGGGCAGACAGGCATGACATCATAGTCCTTCCTCGGGCACACACACATCACCTGCCTTCCTCCTTCAGCTGCGCCTGTCTGAGCTACCCATTTCCCGCATGAAACACAGGATGTAGTTCATGTTCATACAGCTTCCCACGTTCCCACTGCTTCCTCGAACTCCGACTTTCTTCTATTGTTTGAATGTTTCCAAATGTTATTTATTCGATGTTTGCTTCAAAATTCGTACCGTTGCTCTGTCACTTCCGTGTATAACTAAGGTTTATGGCTTTGTAGGCTCTGTGTCACACCTAATACCAGCTGTCTGACTGGCCTGTCACTGGCAGAATGCCAATCTCCTGTCTCATCAGGGCAGGCAGGTGTGACGCTCTCCAATCCCACAGTATCTCTGTCTCTATGGCCAGTAGCCAGGCTGTTGGGCCTGATAAAGGCTGGGGATTAGCTCTGATGGCCGCAAGCATCTTCAGCAATAAGCTGTGGGAACACTGGCAGCATAAATGGTTGTGGTGGGTCAAACTCATCGTTTGAACCCAGTTGTGATGTATCAGCCTTCAGAGAGATTTTGAGAGAAGTTTTTTTTGTATGGGTAAATTCATTAAATCCTCTGAGGTTTAGCAGTGTGTTTCAGTCAGGTTGTCCTACATTTAACTGTAGTCATTTAGCAGACGCTCTTATCCAGAGCAACTTACAGTAAGTACAGGGACATTCCCCCCGAGGCAAGTAGGGTGACGTTCCTTGCTCACGGAATCGAACCGGCAACCTTCTGATTAATAGCCCGATTCCCTAACCGCTCAGCCATCTGACCCCCCAATGAGTACAATATTACTTAATGCCAACACACCTAAAAAATACATTTAGATTTTAGGCATTTAGGCAGTACTGTGTGCTGTAGAAATAGTATGTGCCATGTGCACACTTCTACTTTGGTGGCTGAATGTTTTACTGTGGAATTAACGGTGTGGAAAGTCACAGCAACTTAAAAATGGGAGTATTACAGTCTATTAATGCTGTTCTCTTTTGTCATGCCAAGAGCAGTTGTCTAACCTTTGGCTAGAGTAAACACTCGTGAATCACTTGTTATGTCATATCGTAACCGGCTCCTGCAATAATGCCTGTGGTGGGATGTGACATGACATATCACAGAAATGCACATGCATCTTCTTCCACTGTGAGTGTGATGTCCCTTCGAAGTTTTGTCACAAGATTATTGATTCAGTGAGAAACAGGTCAGTCTTCATCAAGCACTGTTTGAACCTTTGCTGCATGCCATATTTGCCAAGCAAGTTTCACTAACTTAGCATGGGAATTGGAGTGTAGTAACTAACAGTAATTAAATTAGCATCATTAAGAGCTTGTCTCTTTAACACAGAAGGTCACCATTAACCCCTGGTCAAAAGCCTTGTTATTTATGTTCTTATAGCCAGTGGTGTAAATTAACAAAGTAGAAACACTTAATTTTTGTATTTTGGGGGGAACTGTACTTGAATATTTATATTGGTGCCTACTTTGCACTGTACTTCTTACACAATTATTTAACGAAAATCTATACTTTTAGTTCCTAACATATCCCCAAACTTCTTTATTTCTCATTAGGAAATGAACAAAATGTTTCATGTTGAGGGGGAAATGTGCAATGAGTGCTCTACCTTATGTTGTATAGTAGGTCTATAGGGCCTGTTTCAACACAAAATATTTTGATCTGAAGAGATCAACTGTAGCATTCCACATAATCACAAGGCAGACAGTGAGGGGTTGTGGGTTTGACAAATAAACTGGTTAATTAGTGTGAGGAATAGACAAGCTGCATACATGTCAGTTGTCTTCTCTCCATAGTAAACCTACACCTCATCCTTTCAGATGGGTCTAACGTCTGTAAACACTGACTAGATATGTACAATTCCTCTTCCTGTGATAATCACTTTGAAAGGAAGTGGCCTCATCCATAATAGCGATGGTGAAACAGAAGGATGGAATGGAAATTGTCACTGGTATTCTTTAGCCTGCTCTCCCTTCATGTGTCTCTGGTTCCGTATACACGAAGAAAAAAAGAAGAAACAAGCTGCTTTAGAGTATTGAGATGCCCCCTGCACTCCTGGTACATTTGGTGATAAATGTGGCATGGCAAAAGCCCTGGGAGTCTGGGAGCTGGCTGAATGGCTGGGATCCTGGCATGGCAATCACTCACTCGACCGTGTAGGGAGGCAGTCGAGGAGAGGACAGGAGAGGAGAAGCGAGGCGGGGCAAGGGCTGAGCGCTGCTTGGGGCTCCTTATTCTTCCTGCCATGAGAGAAAGGAGACACTTCCAGCTGGAAGTCACGGTCCCTGGCTGATATAGAAGGCTCCCTTGTCTTCATCTATCAAAGGGAAATAGGTTCCAGAAAAAACGCATGTTTCACACCACCCTACCAGACAAGTGGCTCTATATGTTTCATGGGTTAATCCCATTATTATACTTCATCACATTCTTATGACTGCTATTATCTTTGCCACAAATACCCAATGCCCTTTTGTCTTGAGGAAACGGTTGCACTTGAGCTCTGTGAAACTTGAATAACAAGGGTTCTTATTCGCATCAATTTTGCATCATTAGATTTGTGACTGGGAGAGAACATCCTCTCCTGTAATCATGTCTTGAAATATCTCAAACGAATAGTTCAGGACTGGTTCTTGCATCACATCCACTTTCTAATCATCCACCTTAGCACTCATTAATGTATATCAGCCCAACTAACCTGAAAAAAGGGATGGGGTAGAGTAACACATTATTCCAGTCAATTTACCCTGATGCCTTTCCCCACTAGGTGACATGAAAACAATGTACATGAAAGACAACTTGCCACCAGGAACGCAGGAACACCGGCTATTCTGATTGGCTGTGAGCACCGGAATCATTATTGGGTCTTGAAGCAATTATCTGCCTACAGAGAAGCAACATATGTGTCATTAACCTATAGCTTTAATACTGAAACTGAAACACATGTCTGCCTGGTAGAATCCTCTGGTGCCCATCACTTTCAATTTTCCTAATGCATATTGAAATGAGTCATCTGGAGAAAAATACACAGGGGAACATTTACAGAGACACGAAACACTGGTTTCAAAACAAAACAACAATACTGGCAATGAGAGATATTAGGAAATACAGCTTGGGATAAATATTGTGTTCATCATACCTGTATTAACCTAATACATCCTTACATCGCAATCTCAGCTCTATGATCCTTGTGGTCCATTGAAGTTGTGACACTAACACAGTGGATGAACATACAATTCCTACCAAATGGCTGATTGTGGCAGCAGCAGTGTCTCTGTACCCGTGAAATATCCATTCTGTGTGTTTTGGCAGTGTCGGCAGTACAGGCAATTAAAACTGTTCATTACGAAGCTTTGTTAGACAACAAAACCTCTAATCCCGTCATGTCTGCCTTTGATAAGGGTATTTGCCTCTCTTTCAACCTGCCTGTTTGGGGAAAACTGATAGTGATCTCTCCCCTGGGCAGAGGACAGACTACCTCTGCTCTGACAAAACGGATGTGGATTTGACCTGCAAACAGCCATTATGCTCCGTTGAACAAACAGTCAATGAATATTCACCATGGGTCAGACTGGAGAAGATGCATGCACAGCCAAACCGTGTTCAAATGTGCATTCACCAATCCAAACTAACAAGAGAGGCTGTGGGTAAGATAACAGTGAAGGTTCAACAAATCAATAAACACAGATAATCCAACTCATGCGCTTCGATCCTGGACTTCAAGAGGAGGTATATTATATATCTTAGGTATATTTTCCCTGCACATGTCCGAGTCTCCCTCCGAAAATTGTTATGCAGTAGGAGAACGTGCGTGCTACTGTTGGCCGCTCGGCCAAGCTAGCAGGGAAACAGATTTACAATTACACAGTGTGCGAGCCCCCGGAGCAGGCAGCTACCTCTGCTACACTGGAGCTGTCACTGCCACTACACTGATGACTGCTGAGAGGGGCAGGGGGGGCTGCATCATCACCCCGGCTTTGCATGTCTCCTACCCCATCAGCGCATCATTTCAAAGCTACCATCACGGGGGAAGGGGGAAGGGGGGGTGGGGGATTTCTTAGCCATAACGTACGTTGATAAGTACCACTGCATAACTGACATTTGAGATGTGCGTTCTAGTGACTGGGAGCCATGCAACCTTTTCTGTGGCGTTTAGTTCATAAAAGCGTTGCCAATTTATCTCCTTTACCCTGGGAAGCCCCCTTTGAAGATTTACTATAATAGGCTTGAGCTCCTGCACAATAGGGTGGTGGTCAGTGGTAGACAGTTGAGAACATAAAAGGGATGGGCCTAAACAGAGAGGTTGAATCCTGGATGTTTCCAAGCAGCTATACCATGGCAAACTACTTTTTTCAATATTCGATTGAATAATCTACAGAACCTCCATGCAATATCATTGATTGGTTCACTTTATTGTGTAGGCTGTGCACTAGTTCAGATTATTGTGTAGACTGTGCATTAGTTCACAGCACCGTAGGTGTGTGTCAACTTATGTATTTAGGTATGCATCGTGGTAACGTGTTGAAAAGAAAATGGTGCTTTCCATACACATAAAATGTTCAAATTAAAAGGATTATTTGGCATCAATCCCCTTCATTGTGAAATACAATGAATTACACTTGTCTTAGACACTACAAAACAGCAGACATTATAATCTATAGTTCTTTATTTACTTTTGCAGATAACATATATGGCAATCATGCTTTTCATATAACACCATCTAAAGACATTTATTATATTTTTTACATAGAATATTTTACATTAGGCCCATGAAACAGTTAGAAATATACAAAACAATTTTCTTTAACTAGACAGTGAATCTATTATTGTATTATTACTCTATTATTGTTATTGTAAGTAGCATTTCACATTTCTGAAAGATATGTGCTTTAGTTTCTGAGATAATCATATTATTGCAGAAAACAGCAAATAATATCAGATTTATCAACATTAAGACAAAAACGTCAGGTCATACAGACATTCACAGTTACATTTATTACACAGTACAGTTTTACAACATCATTGAAGAGAGAAAACTGCAGTATGGTAACTTTATACAAAATTCATGGAACCGTTATTCATTGCACATTTTAGTCATATCTTTGCAGTGTAATAGAACTAATTTGACCAGTTCCCTGTCACATGTAGCTGCCATAGCAAACTAGCATTATCCTTAAAGAAATAGATCATTGGCCAATATTTATCAATCCATCTGTATACAGTACTACATACTTAATAATACTTTTCCTTTATCAAATAAAAAAAAACGAAGGAATACTGTCAGTGGCATTGACCCTTTCAGTGTAGAACAGATTTTTGGGTCTATTAAAAGTTTCTCTCTCATAGGCTGCCATTGGAACCTGCACATCATGAAAACACACTATGGCTTCTACTTAGAGGACTGATTATTGGTTGAAGGTCTTCACAGCTCTTATCTCAGTGTAGTTTCAGCAGAGAATTTGGTCACTTCCACCATAGTTCCTGAGGAGTGGGATGCTAATATAGGTCAACTGATTCAGCAGGTGTGTCACCATGGGGTGTCCATTGTCACTGCTCACATGTTGTTTTGAGGATGAAACTTGTACCCTATTTCTTGCAGTGACAACTGGGATGCGTCATTTCCAATAGTTTAAAATATAAGTGTTACGTGTTCTCCATTAAATCCTTTTACATGAGTATGATTTTGGTCCTTTTCACTCTTACATAGAAAACATCCTAAAAATGATTCTAAAAAAAGTTTCAGACACATACAAACTTGTTGTTCTTTAGAAAACAAAGATACAATTGTAACAGTCTCTCGCTATAGGTTAATCTGTTTTTGTAAAGTACTCAATGTCATGAAAGGGTTTGATGATTTGAAATTCATACTGGCTTTGTGCTTTCAAAGGTCGCCCCAGGGCTGTGGTAAACTTTAGTGGCAAACTGCAGGATCATGGAAATAGTGTGATAGTCTGGCTGAGGGATGTCATGTAGAAGGTGATTTGGCCCTTTGCACATTCCCATGTGGTCATTGCTTATAATTGGTCAATACTTCGTTCCCATTATGCAATTTTCTTATTGCATTTATTCGCCTACAACATTGCATTCACTTATTTGTATTTCTTAAAAATACAAACAAACTGAATTTAATCTATATTTTTCTTTGTACAATAATAGTATTTTAATGGATTAATTACTTGTAAATATCTGAAATTAGCACAATACTGTTGAATCACATTGGGCCTTCAAATTTTAAATTATATTTCAAATTACAGTAATTCTAGGTCACATTTTAGAAAGACTAACATTTTTGCATATGAAATACAAACTATCACAAGAACATTGCTGGGTAGTTTGTCTTTCCTCTTCCTCTTTTTTACAAACATAACTAAACAAAACAATGTAATCAGGTTGGTCACATTTTTCCCCTGGAGGTAGGTGATTATATTTCAGACATGGAAGTCCTTGGTTGTGCTCAACCTTGATTACGTTTTCTGCGTGACAGTAGACCTTTGAGATGGGGTTTAGATATAAGCTTCCTCATTGGGTGGGTTAACGCTTTCTGTCTGCTGTTCAGGCCCATTCTCTTGGGCTTTGGGTACCAATACCACTGGTTTGATCATTGACCGCAGACGCTGCAATGAAAAACATCTGAGTCAGATAACTGACACAGGTAAGGACACATACAGTACATCAAGACTTAATAATGAGCACATGACAACCTTCAAAGTTAAAGTTCATGGATTATATTAGTTCATTGTTTGCCTCTTCATTGAAAAATAACTGCCAAAAGAACCTAGAAGCTAGCTGTGGTGCTACACATGGCTTCCATACTCGACATGGCTCGATAACTCTAATATACTTTTGTCTACTCTTTAACTAGTCTTGCATGTCGAACTCATGTCTGCACCCTAAGGTATCAAATACAAATATAATTTATTCTAATCACATCGACCCAAGGCAGTGGACCCTAGGCAGTCAGGCACCGGCTTGTTAAGTGTTTTGTAAGAGCGAAGCGCAGTATGGCTGGCACACTCTAATCAAGTGACTGATTGCTACAATCAGGCGATCTGGATAAGCTGATGTTAAAAGGCTGACACCTGCTCATCGTCAGTGACAACCAACCGTGGCCTCCGTCAGCAATTACTGCTCATTTGACTGGAGACGGAGCGGCTCTAAACAGGCTTCCGCATCTGTTATGTCTCCAGCTCAGTCGACCGAAACCACAGTGAAACGCACACAATATGAAGTACACGGTGTACTGTCAAGAGTACAAAAGAGCGATGGACTTCAGCTAACCGCTGAACCCCTGTGTGTGAGGGAGAGTGGAGAGGTGTACCTCTTTGTATGTGCCCTTCAGAGAGAGGAACATGTAGACCATGTAGCCGGGTATGAGGAGCATTGAGGACAAGGCCATACACCAGCCCACACCCTGGCCCCACTTTGGGAACACATAGTTGTTCAACTTGAGAGGAACCATCTGGACAGCACTGAAGATGAACACTCCCTGGGAGACAAGGATGAAGAACACACAGTCGTACCACTAACGGACAACAACCAGCCTAGGAGTCAACACCAGACAGTTTGATATAGATGAACTAACAGACAAAGTCCCACCCGTGATGGATCTCCGACGAATACAAACAGTCCAGAAGCATGCAGCGACCGACGTGACGAGCTCATTTCGTGTGTGTTTCTGTATGTGTGTTTGTGTGTGCGTGTGTGTGCGCGCGCGCAATTTGTACGAGAGAAAAAGGACAACTTACAGCCACGATAAGAGGAGTGAACACAACCCAGCAGGCCTTCCACCACAGACAGGGTCTGTAGCCAATCATCTCCTGGATGTTGTCATAGAACTTGTCCACACCTATCACACAATGACACGTGTCGGTGACAGAGGTCGTCCATTGTCACGCCAAATATGGCGCGCCTCTTTGTTCTTCTTCTCGTAAAACTCACCATAGAACCAGGAAATGGAGACACACTCGAAGAACACCAGGAAGAGCAGACACATTCCACTGGCCGAGTAGTAGTCAAACAGTTTGAACACGTAGAGGCCACCCTGTAGGGGAGAGAGAGAGAAGACGAGCGATGAGGACGAGGAGTATCAAATCGTTCGCATGGAATAATTGGCGAGGCGAGCGCACCAGTGGTGAGGGTTGTTGACCTATACCCAGAAGGTGTGATGCAGCAGGGGACTCCTAGTGAGATGTGGAGAGCTAGATGCTCAGTGCTCAGCTGTAATGAGGCCCGCAATTTCACCTCGTCAGGGCTGACGACATGACATCCAGCCCTTCACGATGATGTTGAATCATCCAGAACCATGGAGCTACGTAAGCAGGCAGTAGACTCTATAGAATCTTATGACAGTTTGAGACATTATGAACTGGTATGATAGCAGAATAGATGATCTGTCCAGTTCACTAGTGGGGGGGAAGTGCCCTTTACGAGCCAAAGTTTAGGACTTTGGGGTTTTGAAGGCTGGCCTCATTTTAAGGTCGAGAGAGATGACAACAATCTTCCTATATACTGTATATGTCTGTTTCGGGAGTCATTCAGATATGGCCAAAGTGATTTAAAGATTGTGGACTGGAATCCTGCATTTTCTTAGTCATCAACTTGATGTGTAATTATCTGCTAGAATGGCACACTGAATCCTAGGGGGTTCCTTGAAATCTGAACTGTGACTTCCTTAATTGTCGTTGTATTGTAGTTGAGGGATGGCGTGGCTGGCTGACATAATGATATAATAAAACATGTCAGCCAGGCTGTTCCTGTCAGGACAGTGATATCTCAGGGGAAAGAGGGAAGATTCCACCCGGGGCTTTCAAATAAGCAATTCTTCACAATCCACCAGTGTAGCATGCCCTTATCCTCACGTGAACCTGGCAGGTTCTTTTACAGAGCACTTTCCTAGCTACGTCACTTTGCACTATCACAGAGATTAAGATACAATGTGGGGATTGAAAACACAACAGAGGCAGAAGCAAGAGTCTTTGTGCACCTGTGTGATGTTGGACAGGCCGATGATGTACGAGATGAAACAGACGCCAGCGATGAAGAGCTCTCGTCTTCCCCTGAGAACCCGTGGGAACTCGTCCACCAAGGCAGTAATGAAGCCCTCCACGGTGCAGAACTGGAAATGCAAGAGCAACCATCACAGCTAAATCAGTGCATGGGAGTTACCACAACCCACACCTCAAATTTGGAACAACACTATGACAGTCTCTGAAATGGCAGTATTCGTTCCATAGAGCCTTCCAACAGAGTGCTGGTTTTGGGATTGAGGGGTGGGTGTTTGATTTGTGGCAAATAACTATAATTTACATTTCTCTGACATATTTCACGTTTTTGATACAACAGGAAGCTTGGCAGGTGTTTTTCTCCCTCACCTGACTGTCAATTCCAAGCATGAGGAGCATGGAGAAGAACAAGATAGCCCATAGTGGGGAGATAGGCAGCTGAGTCACTGCCTCGGGATACGCCAAGAAGGCTAGTCCTGGACCTGAGGGGGGCACACCAGAACACTCAGGGACAAGACTGACGCACGCTGATTTGTGCCTATGTAGCGCCACATCATGTCCCTTCTTGGCTGATAATGTACATAATGTATGCATGAATGGAAGCGTTTTGTGTGCGAGTGTTACTGTCAGTCTTATCGAGATTGATACTGATTACAATTACCTGACGCAGCCACATCAGCAATAGGCCTCTTTGTCACGTTTGCCATGAAGCCGACAATAGAGAAAATGACTAAGCCGGCGAACATGCTGGTAAAGGAGTTGATGCAGCACACAATGACTGAATCCCTGTGGGGGAGAGACAAAGCAGGGGCCGTGTATTGTTACGGCAGTATCCATTCCTTATCAAGTCTTCCCACATTTTTTGGGGGGGAGGGAAGTCAATTTGCATTCTACTGCCGCGCTACAATGCAATGCTTAAATACTGACCCATTCATTTCACCAAAAAGCACTGCCAGTTTCCGAATGAGAGAAAACAGAGATCTACTCCGATTGTTTTGGGCAGCTGACAGATGTGTTTACTATCTCTGTTTCACACAGGCCTACACCGTCACCTGAGAGCGCTAGTACAGGGGTTTGCATAGAGTGGGATTGAGCTGCTGTAATGTCAACAAACCTGTAAACATTGTTATTGAATGGATTGTAACTTCCAAGTGCAATCAGTGACCCGAGGCCCAGTCCGTAGGAGAAGAAGATCTGAGTGGCAGCATCCAACCACACCTGACAAAACAGAATGAATGGGGTTCAAAAGAGCTGCAAATGAAAGCAATCTGCACTCGTCTTCTAGTGCTGTACCCTTCTCCCCTGAGAGGGACGTGGGCACTCCCACATGCATGTGTAAACATAGCGGAGCTGGACTGTCAACGGGTGTTTCAGGGCAAGTGGGTGTTTCTCCTATACACATTGAAGCAGTGACATCATTCCTGCACGTCGCCTTGTTTACAAAAAATCCTGCAATACCTCCGATTCCTTCAGCTTGCTGAACTCAGGGGTGATGTAGAAGAGGATTCCATCTATGGCTCCAGGTAAAGTGATCCCGCGGCAGAAGAGGATGAAGAGCATGAAGTAGGGGTAGGTGGCAGAGAAGTACACCACCTGCAGAAGAGACAAGACGAGACAGAGGCGCTCTTCAATCCTTCGAGGAAGATACTCACTAAACGTCTGCATTCCAATCAAATGGACCAATCGAAAACAAACGCAACTGGAGAAGTAACCCTCCGTCTTATCACGGAGGTGGATGGGATAGAATTGTTGACGGGGTTGCGGGTTGAGGAGGATCATTCTAATAATCTCTTTTGAGAACTGAAATGATTTGGAGTAGCTTTTAAATGTGTGTCGGAAAGGAAACATAAAAAGGACGATTACCACTTGCAGGATCCTACTGCAACAAATTGAAAAAGAGATACATTCTTGGGACACAAACAGGGCCAGATTGTTACTTGAATGGCGTTGACAAATCCTTACCTTTCCAGTCCAGCCGACACCTTTCCAGATACAGAAGTAGACCAGGACCCAGGCTATGGCCAGCGTTATTGCAAGAGGTATTCTAATCTCACCTGGCTTGTCCAGCCCATCAGTCATCTGATGCATATTACGTCTACAAGGCAACAACAGGGTCTTGATTACCACACGTGTTCACCAGCAGTACTGATCACCAAATCACAGCCACAGAACGTTTGATTCACTCAAACAAATGAATGAACAGTGCATTTACTCCCAAAACTCCACCACTGCGCTAGTCAGGTTGGTGGCATCTGCGATGCTGTAGTTGCTGTAACACCGATCTGTATTCCATGAGTTGCCACAGGATTTCCATGGTAGCTCCTGAAATAACAAAGGCAGCTCTCCTCACTGTTGTCATGTTGCCAGACCCTCACCCTCCATCTCCCTAGCATCCTGCCACTCAACACAGATTCATTCAGGACACTTCGATTTATTTATTCTTAAACTCGTGACAGATGCATGCAAGCTATGCTATCATATGGACCCTCCATCCCCTCCCTCTATATTCCCCCACATGAACAGACACACACACACACACACACACACATGGGGCTCGGTCTGTGTGGAACAGTGATAAAAAGCATACTCACAGTTGTAAAGGAGCTGTACAAATAGTAAATGGCCCAGGCAATGATTACAATGTAATAGATGTTTAGCCAGAAAGAAAGCACTGCAGCGGCCAGGCCCACACCTAAAGGGATAGCAGGAATACTATTTTACGAAGCTATTTATACGTACAATAAAATAGGATGCTTAAACAATGTATAAAATGCATGTTAACAGAACAAGGAAATATAATGATTTTCTTTGCCTTTATGCACGATCAATCTGCAGGGAAACTCAGGTTTTGACTGTGGGACTAATATATGAATTATTTACCTTTGAACATTGGGGCAAGTTTCCATACCCCAAGCCCTCCAATCGACGTGTACTGACCGAGGGCCGTTTCGAGCAGAAACAGGGGCATACCAGCAAATATGAGGGTCAAAAAGTATGGGATCAAGAAGGCGCCTAGATGAAAGATGAAAATCAAGGCAAAACATCTGTGAATATAAGTGTGCCATTGCATACATCATAAGATTTCATATAATCCACGGCTAAAACATTTTAGTTTTTCATAATGCGCCCGATGCATCTCGGCAACGCGTGTGCGCACATTTACGCACAACGACACGGAAAAAATTACTTGACCATTTGAGATTACGTAATTGAACGCCCAGAACAAATTGGTTGACTGAGGAGTAGTGATTTTTGCCTCCGTGAAACTCGGACAAATGCCAACATTTCTTGATTACCTCCTCCGTTTTTCCCACAAAGATAAGGAAATCTCCAGACATTTCCAAGTCCAATTGCGTATCCAACACATGACAGAAGGAAGTCAAATTTCCCAGCCCATGTTTCTCTTTCGGGGAGTTCCTTTTTCGTCTTCTGGACTTTAACAACCAGGGTTTTGGGTTTGTCATTGGTAGTGGGCGCCTCATTCACCTCAGTCAGGACGTGTCCATCCGAGGCTTTAGTACCATTAGTCGCCATGTCTCTGCTTTTTACAAAGGTCCTGACAGGTGGACGGGAGATTTCAGCACCAGTCCACGTAGACAGCAGTTTCGCGGTTCGTTACCCAGTCCTTGGACCGTAGATTTGGTAGCAAATCAAGAGAAGTAGGGACAGCGTGCCAGTAGTGAATAGACAGCCTAAAAGGGAAAGAGGATTATGTTAATTGTAGTGGAAGACGAGAATTCTTAATTTTACATGAGGTTGCCTACTTTATACGTTTTCTTCAATCATGGTTGGGAAATGTAATTTTCGGAAATCAAATCACCCCCGAAAATAAACAAGTAGTTTAATGTGTTAAGTTTTGTCACTGACCCATTTACTGTGCATTTCATTTCGAAACCCTTAAATAACCCTAGAGCACCAAGGGGGAGGTAATTAAAGAATTTCAAAAACGGAGCCATTGTCCTATCCATCTAAACAGAAGGCATCTAAATAAAGCTAACTTACATTTACAGCCAAGAAAACCAACCCACATTATGTATTTAATCTCATTGAGAAAGGGAGAACAATTTATCGTTAATTAATTAATTACGTAAATTAATGTAGCACTTATAAACGGCATGGATTGCTCAAATTATGCAAACCTTTTCACACAAATTTTACATTGCGAATACAAGTTAAAAAACTGTGTCTGGAATTAAGCGCTCCAACTCATTGAAGATAATGTAACGTGCGTAATTCTGGTATGCACAGTTTGTCCTCCTTCTCATTTATAATGTTACAAGTTGTACCATGAAAACAGAGCCACATTTTTGTCTACAGTCATGGAATGCAATATCGACTTTTGTTGAACTCCGTTGAGTAAGAGAAGACTCAAACAAAGGAATGTTGCGGCTACCCAGATTTACGCGCGAAGCCTTTTTATGCATTTCTACATAGGCTACTGACAAATGTAATGCTTTTCATTCATGGTGGAAGCACAACTTAAACATAACACTGTTTTTTGTGGTGCAAATATTCAATTGTAATTTGACTGCTTCTGCAGCCTATTACGCGCAGCACACGTACAACCAAATTTAACTCCACAGTGGCGCAACTATCCAAAACAACTCCACACAGTTCTGTGCAGTGCCATCAAAAAGTCTCTTTTTTAAACACCAATTCAAGTAAAATACTTCACTTACAGAATAATTGTATTTTCAGCCAGTATTTTGTCGGTGGTAATATCCGTGCGTTGCTGGATTCCCAAAGTAGTTTTCTTGAAATTCTACAGGATCAAACCAAAGAAAAACTTTTCCATTTGAAAAAATGAAATCAAAACTATTATCCTGAGAGGTAAACGTGAGCAAATTACGTCTAGTGTGGTGCTGTCCAAAAGAGTGGTGCTGAAGGAGAGGGGTAAAGAAGACAGAAAAGGGAGCAGCTTCGCCTTGCGCCACCGTCTAACTTCAGAGACCAGGGACGTTACATGGAGCACAGATCCCCGCTCTCATCTACATAGCGTCAATGTCATCTGAAAGTCGACCCTCCCCGTATCCAACATTTCCACCACTGAGATCGCAGCGGGTTTGAGGCTGGAGCATCCTCTTGTCTCAAGGTTTTATATGGTTTGTGTTTTTCATTACGCTATTTTTTCTTCTGACTGGGCAACGCCAGTCAGTTGATACGTAATACAATATGACCCAACGATTTGAGTGATGTGTGACCATTCCGATTATAATGAGTTACCCCACTAACCTAAGCTGAACAAACGTGGTCGACGTACTTGTCCAGTGATCACAGTTTTTGTCGAAATTGATAACTTCTGTCACAAAATGTTAGCGTGGCATAACAATGACAGTAGTTTGAATAGTAGCAATCGGGTGGGAGTAATGGTGTCGGTAGGCCTAGCGTACCACTTTAGTCTTCATACTGTATAATGTCCATTTAATGTTTATACCCAGTGTCATGCAAACGGTTACCCTATGTGACCTCCACTCATCCAAATTATTTAGAGGAATGTCGTGTCATGGTAGCACATCAGTGGTAAAATGTTATGGGAGATAGGCTAACCATTAAATAAGTTAGGCTGCTTTAATGAACGCCAAAACTCTATAGTGGCAGATACTGATGATGCCAATCTATCACTGGTTTCTGACTAAATGCGATAAAGAATTATGTCAATAGTCGTCGAGTCTAGCATGTGCGATAAATTGAAAACTGCGTTAATAATCCTTAGCACACTGTCTGCTGAAACGAAATGCTCATTGTGAAACAACCTAAATGAATACATTTAATGCAGAATTTAACTTGTAGCCTGAGCTGACCTGAGAAAGACACAGCAGATGTAAGTCCCGTCGTGCACAAACACCGTTTTGTGCATCCATGGCAAGTTCTAGCATAATACCATTATTATGACATAAGCCACAATGCAGAATATTTCATGTGCACTGTGCTCCTAAACAAAAAAAATTACAAAGTCGTTGGTCTAGACTGGAGGAGTCAGTCAATCAGTTAGTCAGTTAATTAGTTCAGAGACCAGGGACGTTACATGTTAGCCAGTTGATCAACTAGGAATTCGGTCTGTCTGTCTGTCTGTCTGTCTGTGTGTGTGTGTGTGACCAACACACATTCTCTCTCCCTGTCCCTTTCCTTCTGCCATCTCACTTTACCTCTCTGACAATGGGAAATGTGTTCATCTGTATGATCTGCGAAACCAGGAAAGGCAAGTTGAGAAACTCAAATGCCGGCAGATGGTGAGCCAATGAGGGGTGAGCTAACCTACTGATGATACAAAATGAAATTTAGCATTTCTAATGCCATCTGGTTGCTTTGCCTTGGGGGAATGTGGGAGATCAGGCGAGTCAAACGTTCTGACAACACACACGGAGAACTGTAACGCTTGGCAGTGGCTGGTGCCACACCTCACTGTAGGCCTGTGCAGTGACCCTTGTAATTGCAGAGGGTGTCGAGGTTGCACCTTCCACTGATCTTATTGTTACCGTTACAGCCTTTTGACAACTCAACACCAGCAAAGTTACTTATCACATGGTTGATACACATACCAAAGACGGTCTGCAATGTCAGTCAATGGGCACCGAGTCAGTAGAGCACTAAACCTCATGTTCACATTCACACACTTCCCAGAAATTAACTATGAACTAGGAATATAAAATCTCATTAGATAAAGCATACTCAATAAGATATATACTGTATGTATGGTATGTTTAGCTCATTTATTCCACCAAAATTGGGCTGTGACCTGACCTTAAGGCCAATTCTCTTCACCCCTCTGTTCCTAAAAAGCACTATATGTGACATTTGACGTGTGAGATGTAAAAAACATGACAAGAGAAGCTGTTTTTTAAGCATCAGGGCAACAAACAGGCACCTCATTACTAGACTGCTCCACACCACACTTGAAGGTTTCTTTTTATTATAGCCATTTGGGTTTTACAATGGTTCCTTCAAAGAGCCATTTAACAATAAAATATTTACTGAGAGAGACAGTAAAAGCCAATTAAAAGCTACGCTCGGCCTATTTTACACCCTTTAAACAATGCTCCCCAGAAATTCCACACACAATAATTTAAATGTATGTCCTTTCCTTTGAAACCTTGGTTTTCACAGTAGCTTGTTTACAGACACACTGTGAGAGAAGCAGCGATTCCAAAAAGCATCCATTAATTCTCCCATGGTAGAGCAAAGGAGGGATTGGTGTCAGAACTAGTTATGTGTGACACTAGGCCAGCATAGAATGTGGTTGGCTCTTCATTGGTAAGGCAGTCAGGTAGGCTGCAACGAGCCCTCCAGAAGAGGCTCAATGCTCTGTTTCCGTTCCCTGTGAATGGCTGGAGACAGACTGGCGTGTCTGTTGCCGGGCGATAAACCAAAAGAACTCAGGATCCACTTCTATAGAGGGGGGACACAGAGGAGCGGGGAAAACAAACAGGTGCCTCCCTCTTCTCCAAACTCTCAGCATTGGAGAATCTCACTGATAAGAGAAAACTCATTTCAACATAAATCTGACGATAACCTTTTAGACTCCAGATAAGCCACTGACTGTCTTTTGAGACATGGTAACATTAATATTCACCATACAATGTGAAACTGAATAAGAAACAATGAGTTAATGGGACAGTATAGTATTCTTGGTTTCAACTAACTGAATATAATAGCATATCAGAGATGCAAATAATATTTTGGTTATAGTAGCCTATAACCTTAACATTAATAACATCAAAACAACATCCAAAGATCTAACAAGTTATTAACTGGAAATGTTTGTCACAATTGTGCCATGCTTGTTTTTCTGTTGTTAATGTACGGACGCTGGTATGATTCATGGTGTGGTGTGTTTTTATTGGTTAATCATTGCCTTTGAACACTACAAAGCAGCTACCTGACTCAGATACAGACAGAAAGAAAGGCTTTGAATGAACCTAGTCCCCTCTTTACTTACAATAATGAAAAACACAACAAAGACATAAATGAGCGATTAATATGCAAACGTCGAATGATTTACATAATGTATTCAAAGTATTATTTTTTTCAAAAGGAAAAAGTAGCTCATGCCAAATTGTACCTAGACTACATCCTGTGTGTTTTCTCTACTGCTTTCATCTACTATTACTACTTCTACAGTCCTGTCTCACAGTGTCCTCTAAAGAAATCTCAAGGGGGGGGGGGTTCTCATTTAACAGGTCAGGTGACCTCATTCCTGCTAACCACAACTGACACAACTTACAGTACCTGAAAAAGGAACGTGACAGCCACTGACATGTGTTCCTTCCTGTAACCGTGGCATACCTGTTTAACATGTACCTTGTGACATCTTAGGTGCACAGTTGTTCCTGCATTTCAAAGGGGAACATGTCAACAGGTATGGATTGATTTGAGCTTCTAACATCAATGTCACATTTCCATCACAGCAGAAATAAATCTGTAAATAAAAAAGGAATTGGGTCCAGGCTTATTTTAGATTTACAGAACAGTGATATTACCTTAAACGATAATTCATTGCAGTAGAAAAGAATCAGATGTATAACTGTCCAACATCTATCTGCCTTCCTGTTCAGTGTCAGGGGGCTTGGGTTTGTGGTTGAGTGGACTTGATGGGCTGGGTTGTCCCTCTCTGGGTGAGCTCTGATTTCCCCGTTCACAGTAATGGAGGTAGACAGAATTGGAGCCACCAGTCAAGACTAATATTCAAAGTTAATGGCTTTCTGTGGATCTGAATTCATGGCCACCTGCCCTCAATGCCGACTGAATAATCGAGAAATCGAAAAATGAAAGATCTTTTTCTCTCTCTCTCTCTCTCTCTCTCTCTCTCTCTCTCTCTCTCTCTCTCTCTCTCTCTCTCTCTCTCTCTCTCTCTCTCTCTCTCTCTCTCTCTCTCTCTCTCTCTCTCTCTCTCTCTCTCTCTCTCTCTCTCTCTCTCTCTCTCTCTCTCTCTCTCTCAGACTCTCTCTCTCTCTCTCAGACTCTCTCTCAGACTCTGTCACACCATTTACATTTTACCGACTGTGTCAAAGTGTGGCAGCAATCTGTTCTTGGTGATTACAGCCTTGGATATCATGACCGACAACTCAATTAAATTGCATCATTTGCAAGAAACAACTGAGCCTTTCGCCTCACTAACCAAAGAGATGATCAAGAAAGTCTAAACTAAAACAAACAAAGAAGAAACTAGAGGCTCTCTCGTAGTTCATGGCCACCTCAAGGCAGATGTCTATGCAAGACTCTGCTGTAGTAGCAATATTTGCAGATGTGTTGCTAGGCAACAGTGCAGTTGGCTTCGGTCGGTGCTCTCCTGTGGGTTGCCTCTGTGGCAGATGCTGGGAATAGGCTTCATTAAGTTTTATAGAATCTCCATTAAGTCTTCAGATTAGGGTTCTGGGGTTAATTTGAATTTGGTTAAGTCTTTAAAATGCTTTACATTGTTTAGCATCAAAGCTGGTGTGGGCTACATGACATGGGCAGGATGTTGTGTAAGAGTGCCACACTTTTTGTCACCGAGCTTTAGCTCAGATTTATCACATGGAGCATCAACTAATATCGGATTTACAATCTGCACTGGCCTCCGTTCATGATTTGCACCTGCAGATCTTAACCACAGGTCTCTGTACTTGACCTCTTTATTGGTTACCTTAATGAGAACCACAGAGAAGGAATGTGGTCTCCATACTGGGAGACCACAGACACAGCTTGTGGCCAGGCTGTGGTTTGTCAAGCTGTGATTGGTCAAGCGGCGGTCGGCCAGGCTGTGGTTGGTCAGGCTGTGGTCAAGCTGTGATTGTGCTGTGATCTGGGCTGCTACATGGTTCTGCAGTCATTTCAACTATGGTGGAGTGTAGGTACAGATGGATGTAGTGTGGTCATGGACGATGTGTCGGTCTTCTGGGTATAGTTCTGATTCAATACACACACTTGCATACACCACACACTTGCTTGTGGATTTAATTGGCAGATTATTGTCTCTAAACATCTTAAAATTACAACCAGGGTTTGCTAAATGCATGATGTATGTGTATAAATGTAAAAATGTGCGTGTATGTCTTTGTGATAGATGTAATAATGTTTGTGCTTAGTGTGTGTATCTGGTGTGTACTGTTTATGTGCGTGTGTAGGGGGTTGCATGTGTGTGTGAGCAGGTGTCAGCAATCTCTGTCTGCAATGCTTCTCCATTTATCCCCTATTCACCCCATCCATCACTATGGTAACGGGCCGGATGGCTTTCTACAGTAGGTGATTGGTGCCATTCCACCAGTAAGTGTCTTCATAATGGCTGCAAATTAACGTGAGAGAAAGAGCACAGAGTTTGATAATGACCGCGGAAAACGGTTTGATATTTATAGCATGACATGAGGATGAATAATTTCTAAAGTGTTCTCAAAATGTAAAGCAACTACAGTAGATTGACAGCAGCCAATGTGACAGTGCTGTTGTTGCACATCAAGTTGGGCAACAGGGTCTCCAAAGCATTTTTTGCTTTGTTGACATGTTGACGTTGGAACATTCTCTGGCAGAACACAGGATTGTTCACTCGATACATCTTCTTACAGCCAGTTAGAGATTCTTTTTTCTGTTTTATTAACTTAATTATCTCTGGTAAGGGTGAAGGTACACATTGAACTTTAACTGGTAGGGTTTTGTTTAGGATTGGTGTTAATGTAGATAAACAAAAACACTTGAGGTGATAGTGATAGTCTCCATTCCGATAGCGTCAATTTTCAACCTGGGTAGCTGGTTTAGATTGCTTATTCATTGACAACCTTCCCCACCCCACTGCACCACATTCATACAGTACTCATCTGAAGGTTTTTTTCACAAATGTAATGACTTGCATGATTTGTTTCATAGATATCACATATTTTACCAGATGTTTTGCATTTTAGGCGTTTATATGACCACAGGGACTGACTTGTTCAACATACTATTGTAGATTGAAACATTTGTGTTAGTGTTTGCCAGAAGATTGTCTGTGTTGCTGGGACTACAATGTAGTTGCCACCAGCAGCATTAACTTTTCCTTTATTTTGCACATTGTCTTGTTTTGTAACTCTATCCTTTTTAGAAATGGAAACACTTTGAGACCCACACTGTAGATGTCAACATAGTGTTCTACAGTCGGTTAAGTGGTTACATAATGCACCTCAGCTCTTTGCAAGTGCAAGGCAAGGGCATGCAGAGATTACCATGATCGACCACTTCTCCTTTCTAATTATAGTTGTCTAACACTTTGCCTGAGACAATTGCAGACCTCATCTTGACAATCTGTCCTTCAGGAGAAGAACCAGGAAGAGACTAGATGCACATCCTCCAAGCTAATGAGTGAGTTTGGTGACACAGGAACATACAATCATCATCATTCATCAACATTACTGTGTGTGTAACTGTACGCATCCCTAACACAACCTGCATGGCTGCTTGGACCAGAAGATAGGATGTGGTTGGCCATCTGGTCTTACTTTGTTGGTTGCACAAGGTCATGAACAGAGAGATCCTGATCTTGCTGTGTCTTCTGTCAAACCAGCGTAAAAGGAAGACATACTCATTCTGAAGGGAAATGGAGCTTCTCATTTGGAAAACTATTTTGCATGTGTTAAACACAGTATTGATTTTGGCCGAATCAATGTGTCTCTTGGTGTTTGTATAGAAGTGTGTGTAGTACATTAAAAGGCTTTTTTTATACAATGCAATGCGTGAATATGAAAATGTGAATATACAGTGCTACACAGTTTGTTTTACCTATGTTGTGAGTGGAAAACACTTTATCTATGGGTCACTGTTGCAAAGCCAGCCATGTGCAGCATCTTCTGTTTTACGAATGTATTTTTTTCCAAGTTATTTCCATTTAGTAAGACGATCCCTATCCATTGAAGTTCAGAGCTTCACAATTTGGGAAATACGTTTGTTCTGTGATTCATATCTAACTGTCAAGATTTAGGCTTAAACCCAGTGATAAAGTGAAATTTTAGCAAAAATGTGACACATTATATTCAAAATCTTCAAAGTCTGTTTTGATGATGAATATAAAGTAAACTGATTTTTTTGTGTGTAGTACAATATAGTTAAAATATGAGTTTGATCTAATCTTATCAGTGATTTAACGGTTGGCTTTCTTTGATCAAAGATGATCACGTGTAATAGGCAAGAGAGATCACAAAGATACAGAATCATTTCCATAGCTTTGGTCCTTTGAACTTTTAATTGTCCATACACTGATTGTAAAGTGCGTCTTTGGGAAATGGGGACGCGCAATTGCTACTACTGGTCACAAAATCTATGTAAAATAGCCTAGACATCAATCAGAGGGAATGGCAGTTAATTGCACTTCTACCATTCTCCACCATGGTTTGAAAAGTGAATGTCGTCTCCTGCCTGTGATCTATACTGCTACAGTTTTATGATCTTTCAGTGCATATTTGCACACAACCCTGAAAGTCATGTGTTGGAAGACTGGCCATGAGGCTCACAGTTTATCTATATTACCCACCGATCCAGAACCGGACATCCCACATCCGATTGCACCAAAGACTTAAGAGCTTTGACACTCAGCTATGATGGATGACACTGACATTCAGAAGTGTATTGGAAATGTCATAAAGCCCCACACTGTGGTCTGAGCTGGGGACACACACAGGGGAGTGGCCAGGTCCAGGATGACCTGGGTCTTGACCTCACATCGTCATTGCATGCCATAAATAAAGAAAATGCATATGAATAATCAAGGAGGGCTTGATTACTGGAAATAGACCAAGCAAACCCAGAGACATCTAACCGCGATAAGCGACAATGGGGGCCGTTAGGCATGGCTGGTGCCTCTGATACAATGCGCTTGGTTATTGGTCCTGCAGCAGTGCTCTGAGACAGACATTGATTATCACGGCAGATGTGCTCTGGTGTCGCTCTCGGGGGGACCTCGTCTGTCT
This sequence comes from Osmerus eperlanus, assembly GCF_963692335.1. Lineage (NCBI taxonomy): Eukaryota > Metazoa > Chordata > Actinopteri > Osmeriformes > Osmeridae > Osmerus > Osmerus eperlanus. Next base: position 11,300,891 of record NC_085018.1, on the reverse strand, counting down.
CGCTGGGATGCAAAATGTCACTTCTAAGGGGAGTGTCTGTGTGTTTAGTACACCAAGCACCCGGAGCAGGTGCTGGTACACACAGGGGATCCATCTGAGCGCAGAGGGAACGAAAGTCTCTGAGACCTGGAGGCTGCCTGAGAGCTCTGACGGGCACAGAGTCCTCTGTTGGGTGGAGAATACTGGTGAAGTACAAGCACTCGTTATGTCACTGCTAACCGGGGACACATTGAATTGTTGGGAAACGGTTAATGATTTGTGAAACGGTCATTTAATGCTAAATGCACATTGGAACTTGGCTCATGTTTAGTCAGGTCACATGCCGTTGATGGAGACGATAGACGAAAAGGATCCAGTGGGGTCGATTCAGCTAATCCTCATCACTGCAAACATGTTCTGCCATCCACTTTCATACTGTACCTCCCAGACAGCCAGAATATCTTTCTTCTTCTTGTGTGGGTATGGGTGTAGGCCGTCTGAGGGACGAGTGTCATTCGAGAAGTTCCTGTTCCCAGGACGTGCTTCCTGTGCTCTCCCATATTCATGATTGGCCCACATGGTAGCTTCCCTGACCCATTTCAATAATGTCGCTTTAATGAGCGTAGGGTATACTGGCACACTCTGTACAGGAGGGGGGATCACCCCCACCGCACTCCTTCTCTCCAGCTCTCAGGTCAATTTACAGGAGCGTGTAATCTGGAGAAGGCTCACTAGATGCCCAGCGAGGTGTCTCTCATACGCCAGAGAGCAGCGTGCCTCTAGCCAGCACCGAGGGAGAAATGGGGGGTGAAGATGCAGAGAGGGATGGAAGGAGGAATGAACCGAGGGATGTTGTGAGGAATGGGGAATTAAGGCGAGGAGTGGTGGAAGACGGGAGAAAATGAAGGGACAAGGGGGGGGGGGGGGTTTGAAGGGACAGTGAAGTAGAAGGGGAGGTGGTGGAGGAGGGATGGAGGGATGACAGAGAGGAGTGTGGAAGGAGGGATAGGAGAGGATGACAGAGAGGCAGTGCTGCTGGCCTAGCCATGGCATGTCTACATCAGTGAAAGGTTACCATGACCAGTTCTGACAAGCCTGCCTGACGGCTGTGTGCATGCTTTACTCACAAACAGGGGGAGGAGGAGCTGGCGACGATAAGAGAGACGAGCAGAGCTATTCGTTTTAACAGCTGACTGCATCTGCAAAGTCATTAGTCGAAGTGTTCAGCACTCCATCATTTAGAAAAGGGAAATAGGGGTACCTACTGGATGCAGAGTTGGAGGATGATAAAGCCTTTTTTGTCTGGTGTTTTATCTACCTTTTGCTGTAAATATATATCCCATAACTGGGATAGATTTTCTAATAGATCCCTCTGAAAGTTAATCAGTTTCTCAGTGCAATCATTTTGTTCAATCCGTCATGCTTGACAGTACAGCTTCTGGAGAACAATGAGGAATTTTTTTTCTGCAGTGAACTTTAAATGAATTATTTAACAATCAAAAATCTATTTGAATGTTGGCTCGGTGTGGGATTTATGCTTTATTGAAATACAAAATTACTTCATGTAACTTTTAACATGATACGGGAAAGACCTGACTATAGTACATAGCACCATTAACATCTCAGCATGGATTTGTGACCTTAACCAAAGTTACATTTTCAATGTAATTAATTCAGCAACATGGAAAGGTCTGTGTTTCTGATAATGAACCCAAGAATAATGTGCTAGAAGAACAATCTAAGCCAATGCTTTTATGGTTGTTGCTAAAGGTTTCTCATGATGCAATGTTGTTGTCACTGATTGGCTTTGCCTGATTGTCTGATTGACTGATTGTCTATTGCACGTGGATTTACACCTGCAATAGACAGTATTCTGGTCTACATCTACAACTTACTAAAGTAAGTTGTCAAGTACTGTATGAAGGCCACACATTCATATTAGCATGTTTCCCAAACCGTCTTTTACCCCAACCCTCTTATCAAGCCAGCCTGTGTACAGCGCATTCCTTTTCTCCCTCTAGATACAAGATGTGGCAGTAAACACAAGGAGGATGTAAGTCTTTAAGCCACATGGAAGCAGCTGCCTGTCTGGATTTCTCTGTGATCAATGACAAAAGAGGCCTCATCTTTCATCTCTCTCAATGATGGCAGCAAGAACAATACACTAGCTGAATGATCAATACAGCAAGGTTCAGTGACTCCCTATAATAGTGGCTAATGTGTGAGGGACTCATTATAGAAGCTCCTCCTAAACCTGTCTGCTGTGGCAGACCACGGTGAACACAATAAAGGAAGCTATCTCGCTTGGACTTGAACTGTAATATTAACAGAAAGTTTCACTTTTGTACTGATTTGTCACGGGAGTCACAACATCCCATCGTGCTGCATTCATAAGGTCGGAAATAGATGTGTCCCTAAAGCTCACAGAGGAGAAAAGAACCCCATCAAACAAGCAAAGCAAAATGGACAAGATCGCCCGCGGCATTCAGCCAGGACCAAATTATCTAGCTCTATATTATCTAGATTTAGTTTCTCATGTCGTACTAAGCCAAATAATCCAATCATTATCGCTGGGCACATTGTTATGTTAATGGTCTATCGCTGTTGATACACTATTAAGCATAAGGAACTTGGGTAATGTATTTGCACAGTATGTAGATTCATAGATTTCAGTGATATATTAACCGTGCACAGCCACAGGGAGAGGCAGAAAGAGAGAGAGAGAGAGAGAAAAAAAAGAAAAATCCATACAATGCAATAATAAAAGCCATCTTGAGGCCTCCGAGGATCAGCTAATAACCTTCATTATTTTGATTTGATGGTGATAGGTGACTTCTGACATGACATAACCACTGATGTAGCACAGACGCCCCACGAGTCCCTCACTCTGTGATTCACTGTTTTGGTGAGGAGAGGGACAAAGAGAGAGAGAGAGAGAGAGACAGAGAGAGAGAGAGAGCGAGAGAGAGAGAGAGAGAGAGACGGAGAGGAGGAAAAAGAGAGACAGGGAAACGGGAGAGAGAGGGGAAAAGATGGGAAATGAGGTGGAAAATGAATCATTGGGGGAAGTAACGTTCCTTTCTCTCCGCGCTGTCATCCTGTGTCCTCTCATCACGGATCTAAAAACACGGGCAGTCCAACACACTGAAGGCCAGGAGGCCTCCAGTCTGACCTGGAGGCCAGGTGTCGGCGGAAGACACAGATCCCTTTCAATAGGATTGCTGTCGCCATAATTAGATAACGTCAACAGGGTTGTCACATTTCATATCGGTCTTCAGAGTGAGCCGATTCTCTCCACCGAATTATAGGCTTTAGTTGTTTCACTGAGCTTACCGGCTCACGTGAAGTCAGGCTCCCGAGCAGAGCAGCATCAGACACCACTGACTGTATAACGTTCTTAAGCATCAGAAGGATGCAGAACTTTAATGTCCTTATGTCTCCACGTTAGATAGTGGTGGGAGGCTCTTGAGAACGCCACCTCACACCAGACCAGATAACACAGGGATTACAGACAGTGTGGGTGGACAATAGAAGCTGCAAATTCAGGTTTAGATCATCTTCCATATCCCAAAAGACAAGATTAATATTCGGAAGGAAAAAAATCCCTTTAAAAGTTTATTGGGGGTATTGACCTAATGTAACTTCATAATCGCATTAAGTTTCCAAGCCCACCATCAGGAAAGGACGACTTTACATGTACACTACTACAATGTGTGGCACATTCTAAAGAACTAGTTGGTTGGTCTACAGTGTTATGTAAGGGGTTAGAGTGACCTACAGTAGTATGTGGCTAAAACGCTACTGGAAGGTCAAACAAAGGGTATGGTTCCTGTGATCAATACAGTTCAACTTCTATTTCCTAAAAATCTTCCATTTCATATAGTTGTTCATCTTCCCGCCTCTGGTACTGAAACTCTGTGATACTAATCTGATTTCACACGTGAAAAAGGGAATGTGATGGAGTTAATCACTCTGTGAGATTATGCACAGCACGTGGTTTTCAATACTGTCTGCAGGACTTAGAAAACACATTTCCGCAGAGAGATTTTGGGTGGACTTTTAAGATCTTCAAAAAAATGGATCATGTCATGCCTGACACTTTCTTACTTTCGTTGTTGAAGATGGGCTTATGATGTTGTGATAAATTGTGAACATTCACAGAGGGTACGGCTCTATAAACTTGTATGGAACGTTCTGGTCACAACCATAAAATCCAAATCTCTTTGAAAATCCTATCAAGCAAAGGAACATTAAAATGCTGACAGTGCCTTCCTTTAGTAGTAAAAACTTACGATGTTGTTATGATATGTAAAACACAAAGGGCTTGGTGTACTATAACTGTACAGTAGGTTCCTGTCCAAACCATAAAATCAAAATTCCTTTAAAAATTCTACTGAGTGAGGACAATCTAACTTTAAATAGCAGACACTTGTGTGCTATTTGTAAAAAAAAAAGAAAAGAACTTGTAAAAAAAGAACTGATTACATTGTGAAGATCTTTCGAACATGACGAAGCACTGTACATGCTCTACACCAGCTCTGTGCTCTTGTTCTGTAGGTTATGGTTTCATAAAAATCAATTCTAGATCCCTTTAAACCCTCCAAGAGCAGTAAAACATTAAAATGCTAATGGATTTCTTGCTGGTGATTTGATTGTAACCTTTCATCGGTTCCCTGATACTACACTACTGTGACAAAACTGGAGGTGTGCTAGTTTGGGGAGTCTCTCATCAACATGCGTGTCCAATCCCAGGAGCGGGCTGGGGTGTTCAGCGCCCAGGGCCACTAAGCTGATGTTGGTCTCCAGGGGCCTGGAGACTTGATCATATTGTTCACGGCCTCCTGCCTTCCACTGCTGCAGCCCTTTGGCATTCAGCTCTTGTGGCTGAAATGTGTAATATGGACATAGCCTTGTGTGAGAGACAGAAATAGAAGAGGGAGAGAGAGAGAGAGAGAGAGAGAGAGAGAGAGAGAGAGAGAGAGAGAGAGAGAGAGAGAGAGAGAGAGAGAGAGAGAGAGAGAGGGGGTGGGAGGGAGGGAGGGAGGGAGGGAGGGAGGGAGGGAGGGAGGGAGGGAGGGAGGGAGGGAGAGAGAGAGAGAGAGAGAGAGAGAGAGAGAGAGATGTGTAGTCCTTTCGGTTTGTGAAGTTCCATTTCGTATATAATTTAAGCGAATCGTCACATTTACATGCCCCGTCAAACAGCGACCTTTTCAGAGCACGAGATAAGAATAGTAAAAAATACCATGGCCATTTTAACTTATCAAGAGGAAACACACTCAAAGGTCACGTTTGACTGTTAACCTCAATTACCCCTTTTTTACAAGGTGCCCAAGAGGTCGTTGGCATGATGAAAAATGCTGTTTTTACATAGCAGTGGACCCTCTGGTGGTCAGGCAACATGAGTCATTGCTACCACCCCCCCCCCCTCTGTCACTCTTTCTAATCCTCTCTTTTTTGCATCTCTCCCAGGAGATTTTTAGAAAATGCTGTCTTTCCCAGTCCTGTCGCCTTTTCACTGCTCTTTGCTCCTTCCCACCTAACCTGACAAGACTGATATCGGCAAACAAAATAACCAATTCCTCTCTTCCTGGGTGGTTGATGTGTAAATAGCCCTGGAGCACAATAGTGCCACGCAGGAACAACGAATGAGACAACTGCAGCCTATCAGCTCCCAGGCTTCCCTAAGTTCTCACAGCTCCCTCCACACAAAGCCAGGGGCTGGAGAGGTAGCATAAGGCACCTTTCAACCACAGATAAGCATCTGAGTGGCAGAGACAATCAATCATGAGTTGAAATATCATTAAAGGATGAAAGGCCCGGGATAGAGGAGAGTTACTGCAACATCATCGTATTCCTCTCCGTTGCGGTGGCTTTAGCCCTGGCACCTGAATGGGACCATAAAGTCCATTAGAGCGAAGAGAGGTGCGATATGAGATAAATACAGGGTTGTCAAACGCGTGAACGTATTGAGTGCTGTGCGTCTCGGTCACAAAGGGTGTCAATCTGTTTTTGTGAGAAACACAAAGGGAAAAAAAATTATTCGAGATAAAAAGCTAAAATAATGAAATTCTAAGAATCAGGCTAGTAAAGGAGGATGAATAGTGAACACATCATTTGACAGTGAAAGTGTGACCGTATGGTAAGCCTGTTTTTCACACTGGCTGTGTGGTCCATAGATTACAGAGCAAAGAGAGTTCTCCTGTCTTTCATTTCAAGTGCCTTTGAAATGCTTATTATCAACCCGTATCAAGAACTAAGAACTGGCTCAACTTGACAGTGAAGGCAGCAGTTCTAATGGAGCTTTGTGAAATGCCAGCCTAAAAATACATTAGGTAACAATGATTTCTCGTGGAAGTCTGTGCTGTCAGCCCCTCGCGTGTTTGTGTGAGTGCGTGTGTGAGTGTGCACGTGTGTGTGTTATAGCTGCTCCTCTGGCTGTGGTCTTATGGGTTGTGACAGGCCGAGCCTAAGCGAGGCGCTCCATTATGATAAAGAGGTGGAGGGGTCTCGCCCATGGCGCTGACAGTGTTGTGGCCACCACCGTTACAGAGCCCTCCTGGGTGAGGACCGGACTCGGGGTCACACCAGGGCCCAAGACTTTTTGCTATTTATCTGAAGAAAAGGGGGGGGGAGGGGGGGGGCACTTGAATAATCTGGTCAGACAGAGAGAAATGAAATGGACGGCTTAAAGATGTCGCCTGCGCATGCACAGGAAGCAAATGGAGCATGTCTTGGGTGTTTTCGATTCTCCCAGGATGATTTTGGGTGTCTACCACAGCGACGTCAGTGTGGGTGTAGGACAGCGAGGCACCTGCCCTTCTGAATAAGAGGCATCCAAGGTCAGCACTGAATCAACAGAAATTACACAGCTGCCAAAGCCCATTACTCCACCTCGACAGTAAACAACCGTGCCTATCACCGTCAGTCACACATTCACACACGCATACTCACACACACACATATATATACACACACGGACACACATACAAACGCATACACACACACACCCACACAAAGTGCCAAGAAGAAAACTCCCAAATAATCAAACACGTTTTATAAATAGTGGATTAAATCCTTGACATTGCTTATTACAGAGCTGCTATCTTCCAACCAGGCTGAGTGTATAACCCCAACAGGGCATCTATTTGATAATCTGGCCAATGGATTATTATTGTATGATTACCGTAGACACCATACATCTGGTAGAGGGCAGTTTTCTACTCTATGTTACGTAAGAGCAGACCTTCTATAATGAAAAAGTGATAACCGTGTATTTTTCTGCATTGGCAGGTCTATGTCAAATTTCATCATACTTATTTTAGCCTTCTGAATTTGACAGGCTTATCGAAAATCACACACCCACGACCTCAGTGAGATCAACAGCCTACTCCTGAAGCCAAAAACACACATTGTCACAGTCTCTACCAGACTGAGAGGATTCGAGGGACCTTCCTTAGAATACCGTTTCCCCACTGAAAAGAGAAGGAATGTCATCCCTTCTATGGAATCCGAAGGTCTCTGCCCTTTGGCCAATTCCACAGAGTGGTGGTGGTCTCTGGGGAGGATCGGAGGCACTCGAGAGTGGCTAATATTATTACAATCATGGTTGTGGTGTTGTTCAGCTCCATTAAGGTCAGGACACGGGGACTGGAGAGAAGCCTTGTGTAACCGGTGTGACTGGCTGATCATTGGATGCCTTGGCGATCATTCACATGTCCATGATTTTACAAAAATAATAATAATAATTGAGTTTCCATTGACATATAGCAATGCTGTATCTCATCCCATAAACAGGGCCAGCACACATCATTTCTTTCATAATGGTTCCTAGTTGTCATGATAATGCACTGCAGTGGAGGGCATAGAGAAATCCTGAGGGCCTTTTGCCTCTCTGACCCATGAACTAAGTACTCTGAGAGGGTGGCCAAGTCCCCAACCTCCCCACACTCCCTACCCCCACACCAGAGAGGCAGCTGGGTCACCACTGGTGTCTAATGGGCCAATACATTCAGTCTTCCTCATATGCCGCAGTGCTGACACGAGGACCGAGGGTTCAGATGAATGCATAATAGCTTTCATTAACTGAAAATGAAAGGCAAAATAAACAGTCGACCAGAGAATTAACACAAAAGGCAATGCTGTAGACATACTGTAATTCAGTGTATACAAGCAAATGTGGGGGGGAAGTGCTGCATTATATTCAGTCGGATGTCTCTTTTTTTCGGGAATATTATTAGACAAGTACGGTGAAAACCACTTTTTGAAAATAGGCTTTCCATCCATTTCCATTCTCGCAGGAACAATGGCGGCCCTCTTGACCTTCATATTCCTCTCCAGGTGCTCTCTCGCTGGTTCTCGAAACTATTTTCTTTCTTTAACCTCTTTCCATTACACCGTAGATTGCCTCCTCTGTCCCCCCTCTCCGGCATTCTACTGTTACTATAGAAACCAGACCAAGGAGAACATATGATAAGCTCCAGGCCAGCAGGAACCCCACTGGAATGAGACGACAGCTAATCCCAGCCGTGTTTCACAGCATCCAAACATACATGCTCCTTAGATAGAACAATCCCGTGCAAATCCTACATAGAAACCATCGCTGATACCTTGAAACTGAGAGCTTGAATGCTGAGATATAGAGTGATATTGTCTACTTCAACAGACACACTGGATATAGGAGAATGAGTCGGACAGTCCCTTGTAGAAGGCTAGATTAGATCAATTCAGGACTGAAGTGTTTTCGAACCATTTACTACCTATAACAACAGAGAGTGGTTTCTATAGCAACCTTGTGGGCCAGGTTCCACATTTCGCATGGCGGTGTGCGGTGTCTCATATTAGCGGTGTGCTGTATGTCCAGACGCTCTTTCATGCCAAACAGAATACATACAGGGAGTGTCACATGGCAACAGCATGTAAATTGGATTCTTTGATGTTGCCTTTTCCAGGCTCCTTCAGCCTCTTGTGTGGAATCTCCTTATCTCCTCTTCCTGCAGAAATGGTCGTTTTGATTCTGCTGCCCTCTGCTGCTATATTCAATAACTTAGATGGCACATATTGGCTACTTGCAAACATGTATTGTGATGACATGTATGTCTCCAATATACTATGTACATTCAGTGTGAGATGTGAAATATCAATAACCGTTTTTGCTGTAACGTGAAGACTGTCTGTCATGATAAGATTAACGCTGAATAATGATGATGTTAAATAGCAATTCTTCTGAAACAAGAAGGACGCCGTTTTTTGATTTTTTCACAGAGCAAAAAACACTTTCTTCATCTGTCGATCTGGCCTGCGCTGAGTAACTGGAACCTCTATCTCCAAAGGCACTATCTCTGCAAATACTGGCTTCAAACTCACTACACCTCATCTTTTTCTTTATTTCTCTGTCTCTATCTGTCTGTGTCTGTCTCTATCTACTGTCTATCTCGGTCTTTCTCTATCTCTCGTTCTCCCTTCCCAGTCTCTTTACTCGGGCTGGAGGGCTATCACACAACTCGGAGCCACGTCGGCCTGTGTGCGAGTCCATGACAGCCAGCAAGCCCCTCCTCCCTGGCCCCGAGCTGCCTCAGGCTCTCCTTATCAGCTATGCTAGCTGTCATTTGCGTTCTATTAGAGTTCATCCTAGCTGTGCCATCTCGCCAGCCTGAGTGCCCTAGCCAGTGCCCGTGCCTTCTCATTCTGCTTGCAAATGCCCGCCTCGCCCGCAGACTGGAGGCATGCATACATACATACGTTCCGCACAGACACGCACACAGACACACGCACACTGTCAAAAAGAGAAAAAAAGACTGAAATATATTTCTTCTGAATTGAGTTTCATTGTGCTGTTGGCATGCTGTAGTACAGTGTACCTCTAAAGCCAAAATAGGACCAAACCTTATCAGGGAACATAAGACTGTACCCGTTTGATAGTAACAAGCAATACCATGGCTTTCATTTACCTCTGCCAAACTGCCAACGATCGAGCATCTCTCTGCCACCATCTATACAGTTACATGAAGTCATGCAATCTGTATATTCTGTTTCCCTTGTGAAATAAAAGATCAGGTTTCAAAATCTAGGTTGCAATGGTCTTTGGGCCAATCCGAGATTTGGGGTGGCCTCATGTTGTGTGTGTCTATATTAGTTCTGTCCTGAAGCGCAGCTCACTTGCATGTGATTCCCTAACTATGCTGTGCCTTCCTTTTTTTCTACCCCAGGGTAGAGGCTGCTTCTGCTGGAAATGTTGAGGGCAGCGGCAGCCAGCGGCGTTGATAATAGCTGATGCAACTACAAAGCAATTTATTTCATGTCATCTATCGGATCAGCGCGAGATGCTGCCTCCGAGCCAAGAAACAAAACTTTTTTGGAGCGTGACAGAGAAAAGTGTTACACACTTTGTCCAAGTAATGTTGATGCTCCATGAAAAGTCAGAGGCTTCGCTTCTTCAATTTCCAATATTTTATTTTTAAAAATGAGTAAGCAGACGGTTCTTGTGCTCCGTGAATACCAACATCAGTGTAAAACAGTTCATAATAGTTCCACACTTTCCTCATACGTCTAGCACGATTGGATGAGCGGTATATCAAAATTCTTCAATGATACAAGAATCTTAAAAAAAAGAGCATTTTTAACACTTTTGTTTTCATCTCATGAAATAGACAAAAAAAATCTCTAAAAAGGGATGTCAAAATATACATCAATTTCGAAATGTTAAACAGGCTATTTAAATGCTCAGATTTACTGGCACAAACTGGAGAGTGGCAGTGAGGAGATCGAGAGCTGGAGGGGACCGTGCGCGTGTGTGGTGACGGCTTCACTCTGTAAAAGACAGGGCCGTGATGCCTGCTGATTGGATGAGCCGCTAGGGGTGGAGATAGTTAGGATGAGACCAGCTCACTCTGCCCATACTTCAGACCACAGCCACCTGACTCCAAGCACCCAGCTCCAGAAAACAAGCCTAATCAGAACTAGCATCCGGGAACGCTGGTCACAGCTGCACGAGCCCTTGGTTAGTGACAGAACGCTAGTGTATTCTGACAAGAAACCAGGACGGGGGAAGGAGAGACGGACCAGAAGTAAAGGCTGAGGAGGATAAGGGACACGGAGGATTCGGAGGCGCTCGTTGGGAGGTCCATCTCTCCTCACAGCTGAAGCAGATGAGAAAACGGACGTCGTCACATCTGTCACTCCGGATCAGACTCTGAGTCATTGCTGTGAAATGACGCAGATCCACATCTTCCAAGAGGACTCTGAGGAGGCAGGGTGAAGCCTTGAAACTTGGCCCGCAAGTTCAAGCTATTTGTAGGAGCACTGAGCCTGTGACCAGGCATGCAACAACACACTGCCCTCCAGCCTCCTCCAGGGTCCTCTCTCAGCACACAGTCCTACTCCAGGTCACCCCCAAACTGCTACAGATTAGATAGATATACAGTGCGTACCTAGTACCTAAAATGTAGAGTACAGCACATTGCCAAGCCAAGTACAGAATCGATGTTTACAGCACATGACACATTGGCATTGTTCTAGAGGTACAGCAAACACTAGCATAACACTTATCGACGTGATAACACAGCTTCTTCATTCATCAGTATAGAGTTTTAAATATTAATGCAGAGAATGAACAGTTTTAGTCACAAGGTTAACATAAAAATGAAGGTGTTATCATAGTTTGTGCAAACCAAAGCAACACTACAATCAGGTGATAGCTTTTCCTTTTTTTTACAAGAAACACTGGAGTCATTTATCTTCCATTTTGTGGTGGTGGTTTGTAGACCGTGACGGCTCGCTCAGTGCCTGATTAAAAATGTGTCTCCTTTTCCGTGACGGTTGATATCTTCCCATCAGCCTTCAGTTTTGCGTCGTTGATGGCGTAGGGGCTGGTGACTCCTGCTAGCTTGCCTCGCATCTTCAGGTCAGGGCTGGGGGTGGTCAGCTTCTTTATCCTCTGTTGGGGCAGAGACAGGCGGTCGCAACGACATAACAACGCAACGTATGTTGTCCTTTCTACATGCACTATTCGCGTGTCATACTAATAATGACATGAAAGCATTTGCTGAATGAATACAGTACAATGTGTGATGTTTCGACAACAAAGCAAAGCGTCTCCCGAGCTACAGAGCACGGGAGCAGTGCAGGTGGGCAGTGATGTCGTCTCCCTGGTCGTACCTCAGTGAAGGTGCCTTCGGTCTTCCAGACCTGCACGATGATGCCCAGTGGGATGCAGACCATGGATGACATGGCCATCATCCACCCGATACCGTAGCCCCAGTCTGGGTAGGTGTACACGTTGTTGTACTTCAGGGGCTTGTACTTGATCAGGAAGAAGAGGAAGGTCGCCTACAGACAAACAGGAAGGGTTAGGGTTACACTTGGGGGTTGGATTGCTTCATGGCAGTGTCGGGAGGACACTTCAAAGTAATACGATAAAAACAAAACATGATGACATTGAAACAACAGTTTGTATCAATGCATCTTTCTCTCATGCGGTCATCTGTGCTAGATGTTGTTCCCGTTGTGGTAGTTGTTATTCATGGTCCACTCACAGCACAGATGCCTGGGGTCAGAATCATCCAGCACCACTTAATGAAGAACACAGGCTTGTAGCCAATCATATCCTCAATGTTCATGTAGAACCTGTCACTTCCTGAAACGAAACATGCCAGGTGGTCAAACACATGATATTAGTGGGTTAGTCATTCCCACCCTTAAACATGAAAGCAAGGTAAATATCACAATGCCGCAGAAGCCCAAACGTACCATATGACCGAGCGAATGATGACACCGTGTGCTAGCTACTCTAAACCAAGGCCTGCCTATGACACAGCAGTGTGTACTATACCTACAGTGTGTACTGTACCTACAGTGTGGGACTGTAAGTGTGTGCTGGAGGTCCATCTCCAGCAGGGGGCACAGGTGTAATAATAATTTGTCAGGAGTTATTAGTAGACAGGGTAAGGTACTGCAAATCCATGGATGACACAGCTCCCACACTATAGTACAGGGGGATAGCAGTGGGAGAAGTGTAGGATTTTCTATTTGCTAACGCTAATCACAATCAGTAGATCAACTATTGCCCTATCCTTTGTTCATGTATTCTATCTTGTTCACTCCTATATGCTGTACGTGTTCTTTTTGTAGCCTACAGTATATTGTATACTGATGACGGTCATGGGTCGGCCTGAGAATACTACTGAACATCTGTTGGCTGTCTGTTATCTTTGTTTTGCTCCAGGGACTGCGATTTCCATTTACATCCCTCTGAGAGAGAAACGTCGCTACGACCTCCGAGTGTATTAACGGGTCATCGTTCTCGTCGAGGTGCGCGTCAAATCTCTCTCCAGTCAGCTGGTTGTTCAATACTTCCAACCCCATACCCTGAACCGACCGTCCCTTCGTCCCAGTGGAGATGGACGACCCTTCCTCCCACATAGCTCATTAGAACAACCCATTCTAAGATAACGAGCTGCTCGATAGATATTTACTTACCGTAGACCCAGCCAATACATATGCACTCAAAGATGGCCACAAACAGCAAGCACATCCCGCTGGCCGCGTAGGAGTCAAACAGCTGGAAGACATACATACCACCCTGGCAAGACATGAGAGGGGATCCTGGTTACTGTGACTAGACATCAGCCAACACATCCACATCAACCCCTTCATCCCCCCTCCATCATCCCCAGGGCTGGCTAACACAAAGCTCTATGAGGAGCCCCGCCTGGCCAGTTTACTGAAGGGTTTAATCACGGGTGAGACGTGTAATTAGGAAATCCAAGGTCAGCTAAATCGGTCTGTCTGCCCGGTTGCTGGGTTATAATACCTTCCTGGGAATGGTAGGACTTCCATAGGTGGACCAGCCTTAGTTACGGGCTGCTGAACCAAAGGAAGCCTCTGGAAGTCTCAAATCTGAACACTGGGATTCAGGTAGCGGTTTCCTCCATGACAACATTTCACCGTCAGCTCCGTGGGAGATTTATTCATGATGGACCATTCCGTGGAGAAATTCCACCGGAACAAGCTTTCAGAGGGTTCAGCAGGGAGACAGCCTTTTCGGCCGATGTGAAGCAGCATCCTGTCCTATTAATACACCTTCCTGATAGGACTTAAAAGCCCACTCTGCAAGAGCACCAAGCGGGGCACCGGTAGTCCTACTGTACTTCTACAGTGGCAAGTGTGGTTGTTTCAGGAAGTATGGAATAACCAGTCCATGTGTAAAGAACGAAGCATTAGACGTGCTTCATAGGGTCCAGGTTAGCCACTCCAATACCACTCAGTAGTGTTTACTACTAGCAGAGCAGTATGATGACCCCTTTCGTGTTCCTTTTAGGAAACTTTGGCATGGCTTTTTTATGACAGTGTCAATATTTGGCTCAAAAAACAGACTATGACTATGACTATGGACCCTAAGCAGATGTTGACCGATGCTACACGATAGGGTTAGTGTCAGATGGAGAGATACAGTCGATAGATGGTAAGGAATCCTGGAGGTACCTCTGTAAGCATGATGAGTCCGACGAAGAAGGAAGCGATAGACATGCCCAGGATGAGCAGCTCTCGGCGGTAGCCCCTCCTGAAGGTTTCGGGGTACATGTCCACGACCGCAGTCACCAGGCTCTCCACGCACACAAACTACAGCAACACACACACAGCTTGTTGAAAAATCGACAGAAATCACGATATCCTTTCCCATTATGTGCTGAGTTAGGTCAAGAAGTCGGAACAAACCATCCTGTTAACCCCTCAGTCTCAACCCCCTCTTATAACTTTGTATTAACTTAGCACATACTTTTATCCAATGAAGAGTACAGGAAAGGGATCTGAACCTGCAGCTTCCTGATCTGTGGTCAAATGCTCTACCACTGAGCCGATCCCATTCCATCCCTCCCTGAGTGGCGGGACTGTCCTTACCTGGCTGTCCAGGAGGGACTGTCCTTACCTGGCTGTCCAGGAGGGACTGTCCTTACCTGGCTGTCCAGGAGGGACTGTCCTTACCTGGCTGTCCAGGAGGGACTGTCCTTACCTGGCTGTCCAGGAGGGACTGTCCTTACCTGGCTGTCCAGGAGGGACTGTCCTTACCTGGCTGTCCAGGAGGGACTGTCCTTACCTGGCTGTCCAGGAGGGACTGTCCTTACCTGGCTGTCCAGGAGGGACTGTCCTTACCTGGCTGTCCAGGAGGGACTGTCCTTACCTGGCTGTCCATGAGGGACTGTCCTTACCTGGCTGTCCAGGCCCAGGAAGATAAGCATCATGAAGAAGAGACAGGCCCACAGAGGAGACAACGGCATCATGGTCACAGCCTTAGGATAGGCTATGAAGGCCAGGCCTGGGCCTGTTGGACACAAGCAAAGCTTAACCTAGCGAAGGCTCTGTTTCACCAGCTTACATCACAGCAATCAACATTTGATATGTAGGGGGTGCTTGGTGTTGCTTAGACAAGGCTTCACGCAAAGACATATCGAGGGGGAAAGGTCGGAAACAGACACACTTCAACTCGACACAATCAGAATTCTCTTCAGCACAAAAACAGCAGGCTGAATATCAGCAGGCATATCCTGTCTGCAATGTCAGCAGGCATATCCTGTCTGCAATATCAGCAGGCATATCCTGTCTGCAATATCAGCAGGCATATCCTGTCTGCAATTTTAGCAGGCGTGTCCTGTGTGAAACAAAGTATTCAACTCTTAACTCTGCCATGCATAGCCCTGCTACATTATGCATGTCCCAGGTGAATAAGTGATACGGTGGAGTTGTAGCCGGCTAAGAGCTTCAACGCGGGAAGTTACGTAACAGTCATTCTATTGGGTTCTCCCGTCTAATGGATGGAAGGGCTGCGATTCTCACCCGATTCTGCCACCGCCTCAATGGGCACCCCCTGTTCATAGGCCATGAAGCCCAGGACAGAGAAGATGGCAAAGCCGGCCACGAAGCTGGTCCCGCTGTTCAGACAGCACAGCATCAAACAGTCCCTGAGGGAGTAGAGAGAGGAGGCAGAGTTACCGGCTGAGGTCTGTCATTGATCGCTTCACCCCTGCTAGTTTGTACACTTCATAATGATGATGATTTAGTGGACTCTTTTATCCAAAGGGATGCCCAGAGGGGGATTTGAACCTGAGACCTCTAGCTCTGCATTCAGATGCTCTACCACTGAGCTTATTTCTACAGCTTTTCAGTTTTTTTGTTTCTCCACTCAGAGAAAGAAAAGGTGGGGTCACTGTGATGAAGTCTCATCGGCAGCTGGATATGGACTCTGGCGTCCAGCAGGATTAGCACAAGCCCAAACCCACAAGCTAGGCTACATGGGAGAGGTTCTGCAGCTCACCGGTAGCAGTTGTTGTTGTAGGCGTTGTAGCTCCCCAGGGCAGTCAGACAGCCCAGACAGATGGCATAGGAGAAGAAGATCTGGGTCCCGGCATCCACCCAGACCTGCAGGATACACCACAAACACACACACACACACATACACAGGCATACACCACACACACATACACAGGCATACACACACACACACACATACACACGCATCGATGAGACGAGTGACGTTCACACTGGGCCAAAGGACAAAGTTCTAGGTCTGAGATGCTTGAGATGTTCTTGGTTCAGCTTCTCCCTAGCAGCGTTTTTCCTGGTTTCAGCTCGACCATCGGACCCCATCCCAGATCTACTCATGCAGACAGCTAAATCATGCATGCCTTTACATTATCTCGACAGTAGAATGGCTTCCAATCTGTAAATTGTGCACAGAAGAATCAACTCTGCGTGACCCGGCTTCCCACGTGGTACTCAAGGGATTGTTCCAGACTATTTTGACTGCATATCAAATTGATTATACTGTATTACGCAAGTACAGTAACACATCCGTCAACGCTTTACATTAAGATTACATTTACTACCACATAACTACATAGCAACACATATAGTAAAAACATATGGGGTACATCATATTATGGTTGTGGAGTGCTCTCTCCAGACAAACTTCGGGCTCAAAGCTCACCTCCTCTTCCCTCCCTCGGAGGATACACTATTCAATCTGTAGGTACACAGTAATTGCTATGTGATTGAAGTGTTGGCGGTATAGGTTATAACAACAGTGTAAAAAGTGTAAGTATGGGGGAGGGGTGGAAGGGGGATAAGTGTCATTTGTGAAACCCCCAAAATGTGCACACCCAACATCTCCCAAATTACAATTGTGTAGTAATTTAAACTGCGAAAATGTATTGACGACATATCCGTTCCTATGTAACTACAGTGTTGTTACAGTAGGTATTAATATGTGATTACACCGTAGTTAATGTAACCTTAATGTAAAGTGTTGCCACACAACTTACAGTAACTGTAGTTTTACATTTGAATCACTCTGGTAACGCACTACATTCCCAAACTGTCAGCTGACAGGAGGGGATGCAGTACTGTCCAGCACACATTTTAATATCAGTGAGAAAACATTTCATAACAAGTGCGAAGAAAGCCCTGGAGCAGGATCTAGCGAGCAGGCACAAAGGTGAATTTGTGTTTAATGCAGCGTACTTTTTAGAAAACACTCCCACATAACCATTGAGGCACTAATCTCATTTACTTGGGAAACAATCGACAACTCACGGTTTTCTCTCCCCTCAGAGAGTTTCCAGGGAAACTCCTGTGACCGCACAAACACAAACCCATCTCCCTCTCCAAGAACATCCTTTCTATGGCGATGTGCCTTAATGTTCCTTTCATTTCACACACGACTGCAGCCGATGCTTTTCACTTGGCTCGGAGTGAACGTTAGCGAAGAAGAAGGCCCAGGTCCAGACATCGCCTGTTGATGTTGTGTCTAATTTGGATGGCCTGTTTGGTCATGTTGAGACAGCAGGATGCAACCTCAATCCAACTTCTTTCTTTGAAATATAAAACATGTATTCTTTCATATATAACTGTCTTCGGCCCCCACGCAATCTACAAGGTCTCGCGTTTGTTCTTTTTTCTTCCTCCGTAGTCAGGCCCAGAGTACCAGGGATATACGTTCACACCCGCCAATGGAGGCCTACAGTAAGGTAGGGGAGGAGAGGTCAGAGGTGGAGAGTCCAGCCCCAGCAGTGGGGGAGGAGGGCAGGGTTGCGGGTCGGAGGGCACAGGGACCAGGAATGCACGAAGAGAAAGAAGGTGGCGGAGGAAGAGGACGGGGCGAGGAAGGGCGAGCAAGGAGCCGATAGTTTGTAAAGGAGGGAGGGAAGGAGGGAATAGTGATGGAGGGAGAGCTGGATGGAGTGAGGGAGGGCGAGGGAAGCAGGCCAGAGGCAGTGGTGGATGAGGTTGGGAGGGGGGGGGTTGATGAAAGGAGGTAGAGTGAGAGAGGGTGGGTGGGTGACACACAACAGTCCACAGAAGCTGGGGAACAGACCCCTGATTGTCTCCCCAACAGCTTATTCCACATTGGTGTCAGAGCAATGTCTCCCTCTGCCTAACAGTCACTCTTTATCTCTCTCTCTCTTTTGTTCTCTTTCTCTCACTTTTCACTCTGTTTCCTCCTATCTGTCTCTCTCTCCGCTTTTCTTGGCACTGTTTTTGAAAACTTTCTCCATTACCTCTCCATTTATCCTCTCCTTCAGTCAAGCTTGGAGGTGCCTTTTTAAGCAGAATATTATGCAATTTTTTAAGAAAAGAAAAACACAGACTTCCACTAGCACGTAATCGATAATGAATCAAAAATTGTCAAGGTGTCAGCATGGAGCCTGGTTTGATTTGTCTACGACACACACAGTAATCCTTCCACTCGGCGCATCTCATTGCTTGGATATTTCACACCAGCTAAGCGTGCCAAACAGCCAGATTTTTGTACATCAGTAACAGACCGCCTGAACGTGTGACATCATCCTTTCCATGGCGGCATGACACTTCCAAATGCTGGCATCGGATCAACAGTGTTGCCTAGCGACCTCGGAGGTCTGCTGCCTCGGGATCAGTTGGATGACAGCGCACGCTCCTTCAAGACCAGGCCTGCTTGCTCATCTCTCACACGGGCGTCATCCCCGCCTCATCCCGCCTCATCCCCTGCACCCCCTGCCCTCCGCCAGCCAACCATCTGCTCCTTCTGTCAGCCAACGGGCTTCCTCACACCCATCTACAAACCTGGCCAGTCTGGTCACCATCCTCCTCCTCCCACTATGAGGGTCTACTAGGACAGACAGGCAGGCCGAGCCAACGGGCCCCTCAAGGTCATCCCAGCGCTCCGCACGGCAGCTTACCTGGGGGTCGGAGAGGCGGGAGATGTCGGGGTAGAGGTAGAACTTGATCCCTTCGGACGCGCCTGGCAGCGTCACCCCTCGGATGAGCAGGATGAGCAGCATGGCGTAGGGGAAGGTAGCGGTCACGTACACCACCTGCACACAGGGAGAACACGTCACTGTACCTTTACCTGTACCTCTACGTGGATCGCTGCTCTGACAATTGTACTAACACACCACTATGTATTTGTATTTTCAACTACCGATGGTCAAACTGTCGTATGAAATGTGAAAACTCCTCTTGGCATCTGGATCCAGGCTACAGTATGCATTTTTTGGACCGCAGCCATTTTCTTGGGCTTACATGTTGCTGGTTTGACCTACTGGAACTTGAGAGTGATGCTGACATGAATTTGCCAGGAAATGATTTTTATTAAGACACGTTTAGTAGTGGTGGCCTGGGGGCCTGTCTTTGTTCATAAGAAGCACGGAAGGGGTTACAGGAGCGATCAGTCTGAATCGCTGACAAGTGGCCAGGTTTCAGTTCTGAAAAGCCTAATTGAAAGCAGATTGAATCGTTTACTCTCTCGGGGAAGGAAGAAGTAGTGAGCTGTAAGCCAGAGGTTTGTCTGGAGAGAGCGCTCTTGCAGAACACAACCATGTCACCAAGAGAGAGGACTAAAATAGAATTGTGTGGCTGTTCCTGTGTCCAGGCTTGTCAGCATGATGTTCACTGTCTGGATCATCAGCAGTCCTCCACACACCAGTCTGCCAGACCAGAATCCTCTGGGATATGGGGGAAATGTTTCTCTCAAACACAGAATAGTCAGAAGCCCAGACTAGCTGTCTGAATGCAGTAGTAAAACGCTTGCTCTTCAAATACTGTCAGAATGACTCCTTCACACAGTGGGATAGGTAGCCCACTTCAGCTATCTCTCACAGCAGCTAAAACATTCTGATTGAGCTATGAAAGGTCCTCATAAATTAGCATTTTGAGGTCCTTTCAGTCCCAAGAACAAAACGTCTCTTGGGGGTAGTGGCTGTAAGTCCCTGTTGCATTGGCATCAAGTCAAGACCAATTGAGGACAAGACAGAGTCTGGATTGAACAGGCTTCAGGCCAGGGCTCCCCCAAGGCGGGCGGAGCCCAGTTGAGTGACGTTGGCAGTGTGGGAAAATGTGCAGCACACCACCATCCAATTACTAGGAGCCTCTCAGGTGACCCTTCTCATTCTACTGTACTTTCAACAGCAGCTCCATGAATGAAGTAAAAAAAAAAAAAGGCCTGGCTTGTCGTACAACAAATACCTGGTGTCCGCTCAAGTACTTTCAAAATGGTGAAAGCTTGTTAATTGAACCACCCCAATACAATTGATACTAACGACTATGGTGAAGAACCTGTCAGGCTTTTTAAAAGGGTACTGTTGCCAAGGTGGTAAACAGTCCATTTTTGTCCACAGAATATTCTGTTTCATTTGACTCAGTTCACCGACCATAACAAGAAACCAACACAATCGACTTCCGGGAAAAAACATTTTCAAGTCAACACTGACAAGAGTAACTGAAATTGAATAAACCCTAAACTAAGCTCCTTTAATCCTACCATGGCCTACAGTGTGAGAGTGGGAACCATTCCTTTCTCTTTGATTCAGATATCCCTCAATTAGTCTAATAAAACGATTACACATCCAAGGCTATGGTTATCCCTCTCGCACCCCAACAGCCCAGACTCCGGCTTTCCCCTCAGTTGCATGCACAAGGTTTCAGGACAAGGAAAAGGCCGAAGATTCATCTCCCCATGCAACTCGCAACACTCGCAAACTCCCCTCCAGCTCACCACAGGACAAAGTTGAACCCTCCTGAATTTGACTGATCAAACTCCCCGACCATAAATCTCACGCCAGCTTATGAGAATCTCTTGCAAACAGGCCCACAAAAGCAAACAGCTTAGCAAATGGCCTGAATGCTCTGTGCTGTGTATAGGGGTGAGACGGAGAAGAAAAGCATCTGGCTAACAGCAGTAATTCCTCCTAGCGGGGTAGAGAGAGAGGCTGGAGTGGGAACTCTGCATGCTCCTCATGATCGCTCTGCTTTCCTCCAGTGAATGCAGAAATCAATCTTGGACTGGCTGCTAAAGCCTTGCCATGAAGGAGCATTCTTCCCTGTTGCTTCATGTCCGAACAAAAGCCACTTCAGGAGATATAGGCATTTCTGCCTAATTCTTTTCGCCCGGATCTGTACAATGTGAGCCCATTAATTTTTCTTCACACATCTCTCTTCCTTTCTCTCCCTGCTCATTCTGGCTCATTGAATCTGTAAGACGTTCTTAAAGACTGCTAAGCGAGAAGCATCCAGAGGGGAAGACTAGCGACAGAGCACTGGCTGCTGGCAGAGGGTCCGGGGACACTCGAAAGAGAAGGATTCTGGGTAGAAAGCAGATGGAGAGGATAACCAGGGGCCCCTTTTGTGTTCCTGAACACAGAAAGAACACACCGAGCTCGCTTTAAGGTTGTTTGGAGAATAAGAAGTGTTTGAACTGAAACACTGTCAGTGTCGCATTGGTTTTGTCCCCTACGCTACGCTTTGTCTTTACACACATACACACACACTTCCCCTCAGCATCGTACCCAACGTGGGTGTAAAACATATCAGAGCCACCTATGTTACCAGAGAGACACCTAGGTATGTAGATACAAAATTAGCTTTTTAACATTTCCTATACATTTTTGAGCCAGAAGAGTAGTATATATTTTTATAGAGCTAGCTTGGCAGTTGGCTTTAAAAAGTTAGCAAAAAAAAGGGATTATTGTGATGACTTTTATTGAACTGGATGAGTAATCAGGTGCATGTAATATCCAAATAAATTGTGTTATTACCTTTCCTGTTGATTTTGGGCCTTTCCATATGCAGAAGTAGCATATAAACCAGGCCAGAGCCAGGCATAGGGCAAGTTCCCAGCGCAACTTCCCAATGTGCTCAATCCCACTAGATATGTTGAGAACTCTGCGCCTGTTGGGCGAAACATGTCATATCAAAACACCATTACTTCCCCCATGACAACAGAGTCTTCACAGGGAAACGCTTGAACCTAATTAGCTTCCATGACTTCTCACTAATCGAAGGACCAGGCAACAGCATGAGACGAGACGAGAACCCAGAACAACTTGCAACAAAAGTCCCCCCAATGCTCCATACTCCATTGATCATTTCTGACATGTTCTTGGGTGTGTTCCTCAGTCTGGGCAAGGCCAGCTATTCCTTTTACTAGTGGACAGCATAGAGAGGAAGAGCTACTATCCAGGCCAGTGCTGCTGGGGCTCTGCCTTGAAGCAGCTGAGTCTGGGCCAGAACCACACATCCTCACAGAATATCAAGCACCGGTGTACGGCCCTAAGGGACGTTAATAATATTCCAGACTTGTTATTCCAGAACCTGTCAACTTGTCGTACCAGTGCGTACTTAGGTTAGGGTTGGCCTTGCAGTTTTGTACTACGCTAGGGAAATCTGAGAAGGTAGGGCAAATCGACATGAACGCTGGCTCAAGTAAACCGGGCCAGAGACACTGGTTGATGTGAAGGAACACATATTTACTCTTCTGCAGTAGGGTGAATTTGGGTAATCTGGGACATTGGGTAATGTGGGACACCTAAACTCCAGAGCGTTTTCTTACCTGCTATGACAATGTCTAGTCCACAGAACTTTGACTCTAGGTTTAGCATTGATGTTATGTGACTGAAATCACAAAACGTGATTGGTGTGGTGACACAGAAAGGGTCAGGGCACTAGTTAATCAGGAAGCTCCGAATTCACCCTACATCAAGTCGACTGAAAGATCAAAACACTGCCATGTAAGCAATAGCTTGTTATTGTACAGTTTGTAAACTGTATTGATGGATACTACGATATAAAATGAATTCCGCCTTCGTTATCTAATTTGATAGCCTATTTATAGATACTGTACAGTAGTAGCATGACTAAGATACAGTACAGCAAATGAGTGTTTGGCATCAATCTTAGGACTGGTCAGTTATTGTTGCCAGAATCATGGTGATGCTCTAGTAGGCATTTCCTTCATGCCTGTCTTTGGCAGTGATACAGGATCTGCACAACATAACACGCTGACATCGCCACATTTGTGTCCACAACATCTCTGGCTGTGCAACTGCCCTTCTGCAGCATGTAGACACAGATCACTGAAAGGGGACGACAAATTGTCCGGGTTGGTTTATTAGCAGGGTTAAGGTTGGGCAAAGCGCTTTTCAGTAAGGTGGGCTGGTTTGACCACAAACTTTTGCCGAGCCAGTAAGACAACCGTACACCATAGATTTGCTCAGTCATAGAGACTTGTTCGGTCATACAGTAACTACAGTTTACAAGAAATATGCACTTACTCCCAGAACTCAATCACTGGTGATGTAGCATTGGGGTTGGTGAAGTTGGTGCTATTTGCTCCATGGAAATCAACACAGTTTTCTATGTAAACAAAGGTGGACAAACGTTATCAAGAGGATATACCGAAGAATAATTTGCCCATGGGACCATGTTCACTAACACTACCAGCTATTACCAAGATCAGATAGTGTCATTGAAGTGTGTTTCAAATGGTACAGTAAGACTGCACCTTTAAAGTGAAACCATGCCACTCACCTGTGTTCCACTCATGGCCACATGCTGCCCAAGGCAGCTCGGTTGTAAAGCAGTTGAAAAGGTAGAAGATAGCCCACGCCAATATGACCACATAATACACATTTAGATGTGCTTCAATGACTTGAGTTGCGTATCCAATACCTGAGAAAACGGATGTGAGATGGTGAAGTGGGGGGTGATGCTTGGACAGCACATGAGGACCTCTAATCATGCACTCATTCAACAAGGGGAATCAAAGCGTGCGGCGTTACCCTCAAAAAGTGGACACACTTTCCTCCAGCATGTGATGCCTCCTTCGCTGGTGAACTGACCCAGCGCCGTCTCCAAGAAGAACACGGGAATGCCACAGCACACGAAGAAGATGACATAGGGCACGAAGAAAGCACCTGGCAAAGAGACAGAAACAACCAGTTGAATCCTCACTTCCCCGTCTGAGTCCCACTCAGTTGAGCATTCGTTCAGTCTAAGTTCCACTTATTAGAGTTCAGTCTCCTTAAATCTTTTTTTTTTTTTATGGAGAATTCAAATTCATTCTGTGTGAGATCCTGCACTCCATTGGCATTCTCCTACTCTGCTACTTCTGTGATAGTAAAAGGTTTGATAGTCTGGAGCTGTATTACAGGAGACAGGTAGAAAAGGTTGCAAGGTTGATAAAGCTACCGTCCAACCAGTGTTACTGTAGCCATGGTGCTGTGGTGGTAGTTGGTGGTGTTGGAGGTGGTTTTGGAGTGGCTGTGCTGTAGTACACAGTTACCAAGGAAGTGTTGGAAATACAGCAGGTGAGGTGTTGCTGCACCCCACGATATCAAAATCGAATTCTGTCAGAACATCTTACCTCCTCCATTTTTATAACACAGGTAGGGAAACCTCCACACATTTCCAAGTCCAATGATCTCTCCAGCGACAGACAGGAAAAACTCGATCTTGTTATTCCAGTGACCTCTCTCGTTCACCTCCGACTTGTTGCTCACCACGGCGGAAGCCTCTGGATCCAGGGCGTCCTCCGGTTTTCCATTTATAATGGGAATTGTCTTTTCGGCTGTCATGACGTTTTAACAGCCTGAAACAAATGGATCACACACCTCTGGTTAAGATTATAGCCGAAGCCAATACCATGCAGAATGCTCATTAGCATTTCTTGAATAGCAGGGTGTTTCATTCATCATTAAACCTCTAAAGATTGGAACTGAGAGACCATCTCAGGCAGTTGATTAAAGGAAATGCAAATGGTTGTATTGTTATTAGACAGTAAAAGAAAAAAAGAGTCCAGAGTAGACAGATTCTGTCAACAAACATGTTAGTGTTACTGCTTGTTAACTCAAGGCTACAGTAGATGCCATAGACACACACTATGGTAGACAAATGCACTTGTTGATCATGAAAGTGCTCACTTACAAAGTCAACTAGCAGAGCACCTCTAGAAACACCTGAGGTGCTAGACCTAAAACTAAACTATTCTGATGAAGAGAAACACAACATCTGGTAGAAATCTAGATTCTAGATTCTAGTCCAACACAGTGAAAATGTGATTAAGACCTACTCACCAATGTGGTTGTACTGTAAACCTGTTTGGCTCACGCGATGATTATCCGCACTTGGCTTTACAAGACAAGGGATGATTAAGCCTAACCCGGCGCGAGAGAAGAAAAAAAGACAATTCTATTCGCCGTTGAATGTGGTTGTTTTGTTTGTCTCTCGCTATATAAAGGAAGCTCCCAGAGGAGGTGATGCTATCTCGCACAAGGCAATAGATAACATGCAACTGACTGCCCTGTCACAGTCTCCGCAATCTGATCACAACCGCCTCTCATTGGAAAACAGCCATGTGGTAGCCAACTACCTCGCATCTTGCAATGCCATACGCTACACAGTACAGAAGACGGAGACGCAGAAAGAGTGAACGAGGTGGCCAATACTGTAGATCTGATTAAGCTCATATCAAAACTGCATCAAATATTTTAGACTCGCTAGATTCTGTGAGTCTTTTGACACATTTATTAACCCAGGGTATAGTTTTACATCTGCCACACCCGCTATTAAAATAATATTGAAAACATGCCGAATAACAAATAATAAAATAAAATAAAAAGACACATTTAAAATCTAAAGAACAACCCAGATATATAACTGCACGACATACTAGTCTATGATGTCGTAAGCAGCCGTATTTCTCACATAAAGAACAGTAAGTTAAAACTTAGGTTAGGCTACCATACTTTTCTAAAATTTGCTGAAGTCTCGTAGCATAATGAAGACTGCAACTATACTCACCTGTAAATAAATGCTTTATGAATCAGATTTCCTTAACACATTTTGAAGTTGAAATAGTATTTGTGTTTTACCTTATGCCAGGGGTCTGTAGAAGGTCCGGCTTAATCTTCAAAGAACAGAACTGGACCGTTGATTTATGAATTGATGTCACTGGTCTCGTTTCTTTTGTGGTCTCTTTGTAGGCACTTGGGCTCTGGGGGTTCTGCATACAGCATACCAAAACAAACCTTTCATGCCTTTGAAAAGTCACACTACACTCATTGGAGTGACTGACATCTCAAACTCCTAACAACTCAGGGCTGCTTTTTTTCACAGAGATGATGTATGAGCAACTTAATCATAATGTCTAATAACTTCATGCTGTTGCTGTACAAAGGTGTGTTATGACTTAATGACTTTTTACAATTGTTCATAGAGTAGTTAATCATGCAGTTTCCTAACTGGGCAGACTGAATGCAATGGGAACTCCCAGGGGTGGTGAATGAGTGTCCTGCTCTGTAAACATCTCCTCACATAAGGGTCAGTAGTCATTAGAAGTTAAAGGAAGTGTTCTGCATGAGAAGTATGGCCACCAGAGTCGCTGGCAGGCACTCACTGAACCTCTGTCACTAACACAAGCCTCTATTATTTCTTATAGTAACATTTTACACTCCTACAAATCTTAACTATTTCCATCCTATAATACCGTAGTTTAGGGGTTAACATTTCTTTCTTTAATGCACCTTAAGTGTCATTGTGTCATTAAGGTGAAAATATATGATTTTGTATCATTTAAGTTCCTGCAATAAGTCAACTTTGTATTTTGTCAAAGACAAACCTGGATAAAATCGATGCAAATCTACCAATGGCAGGTTGTTGCTTTGTTGTCAAGCTGGTGTTTTGGGCTCATGACACATTCCAAGCAGACACGGGTGGTGTTCTGAGAATCTACAACACCTGTTAGCATGACAGTAAAGGTCTTCTTCCTCTTCCGCTGTGTTCCCATTGGCTGCTGGATGCCTGAGGGAGAGAGCCTCATCGCTGTCCAGTCAGGATGCTAGACTGAAGCGTTGCTAGGATACCTGTCATCACTCTTTTACGAGGTACTCGAGAAGGAGGTTTTGGGGCAGAGTGTGTTGTCTCTGCATGTCTTCACAGATTATCACTCATTTATAAATATTACAGCTCACAACATTTCTGTACCAGATTTGAAGTTAAATGGTATATCAGTGTTTGATGTATTACTGCATAAAAGGCATTCATCACTGATTTCTGTTAGTTATGGGATTGTAGGTTAAAACCATGTTTATAGTGCTTCACCTTTTTCAAGTTAAAGTTATCACATGACAATTACAATCCTCTTGCAGTGAGAATTAAAACAATACCCCTTTTCGTATGAATCTCATGTTATAAATTATTATCAACATAGAGCCCAGGAAAGAAGAGGAAAGAGTTGTTGTAAACAGATTCAATCATTCTCACCCCACATTCTCTTATGCATAGTGTATGAAACCAGCAGCTGAACTTGATGAAGATGTCAGTCAACTGGCTGACACGACTTTCAATTTGTCCCTCTAAATCAACGCAACATCTTCCAGAACAATCAAGCATCGGCCACTTCACAAAGATGCTTTAGGCCTGAATTAATTCAGAAATCTATGTAAAAAAGCAAATGTGGAGACAAAGAGAGAGAGGAAACGGGGGACAAAGACAGTGGCGATACAAGCCCAAACCCAGCTTCAACAAACAGCAGAGGCCAGCCTGGTGAACCGCCTCTCATGAAGTATTCACCGAGTGTCACACACGGACCCCACCTTCCCGTTTCCATCTGCAGAGGAGCCAATGGCATCCCTCTGCCAAAGAGAGTGTTGAGTGGATAGCAAACAGACCACCCACAAGTAAGTGCAGCCATGCCAAGTTAGGGTGGAAGATGCCAAGGGAACCGTGAACACTAGTGGGATAGGGCTGCATATTAAAATGGCCCCCTCTGCCCAGCCTCGGGGCAGAGACAGCCAAACACCCTCACCTCATTTAAAGGTGGATATCCTCACGTCACTGAACCACGGAATATCAGAATATGTCAGCTGTCAGAGAACCGGGCATTAGTGAAGATGGAAAAAGATTCCCAAAACGTTTTGGAAGTTTTTGGAGTTATTTTGTTCTTGTGTTATGTTGTCTGCGCTTTAGAAAATGTACTATTCTGACTTTCTATAGAATGAATTGAGGGGGTCAAACAAGTGAGACTGTGCCCCCCCCCCCCCCCCCCCGACATATCTGTGTCTGAAGGAAAGTCAAACCGCACATACATCACCATAGACTGTGACACAGAAAAGGTGGCCCCTTGCTAAGCATGCAAAGCAGCTTTTCGAAATGGTTGGAAAGATACAAAGTTGAAAACAAGGTTAAGCAATACAAACAGCAGGAGACTCTATGGTAATGTTAGTTCCAGGGAGGGGAATATAACTGGCCCTTGTGTAAGCTCATTCTTCACCGTTGTGTGGGAGAAGGAGAAAGAAGAAAGAGAGAGAGAGAGAGAGAGAGAGAGAGAGAGAGAGAGAGAGAGAGAGAGAGAGAGAGAGAGAGAGAGAGAGAGAGAGAGAGAGAGAGAGAGAGAGAGAGAGAGAGAGAGAGAGAGAGAGAGTGAGAGTGAAAGTGAGAGTGTTGGGGAGGAAAGAGAGAAATAAATGGAGTGTAAAGGGTGCAAAGGGAAAGCTCAATAGTAATGCGTGGATATATGATTTTGGGGGGAAATTGGGAAATATTGTAATTCAGAAATTATTTGCCACAGATATAACATGACAATAAGGTTCAACTTTTAAATCAAGAATGATGCATATTTGTAGCAAAAACATTTGCCAACAAACAGTGTGACTTAGCGTACATGAGCATAAGTATGGTTAGGATAGGCTTTTTGAAGTGATTGGGATGTTGAGAGTACCTCGAAAGCCAGTAACAGATGATTGAGGAATATGCTTTGATGTTGGTGGTTAGCAGATCTCACAAGTCAATCATCAGTGGTCGAATGGGTTGGCCATGGTAGCCAAGTCCTTGTGATGAACTGTTGATGAAGTCTCATTAGCCAATATTATGTGAGGGCAACTTTTGAGGACATTAGAGTCTCCAAATATACCGGTAGTTACTAAGTGACTCACAAATGGTTTTCAATGGATTTATTGAAATCATGCCATTGCTGCCAGTATCATATTTCAATGATACTGGCAGCAAGGCATTCTGAGTGTTTTAATTAGAAATTCTGTCAGTATTCCACCTTGGGAATACTTCACAAGTGGGATAACTGATGTGCAATTATGCAGTTAACTATTCATAGATCTCAATCTCCGAGCTGAGCTGTCAAATGTATTTTGATGCATGAGCTATTAGTTGTTCCTGGAAGCGTTGGACAAGACTAATGAAGATAAACAGGAAGTGCTGCTTGGGTGGTTGGTGGTCTGCTGTCTCTGGACTGAGGGGCCTGTTGCAATCGATCAAATTTCCCCTTCTCATCTCTGCCTCTCTGTAGATTGGCACTTTATTAAGGCAGGAAATGTGGCCCTGTGTCTTCCTCTTCTGAGTCTGTCATTTCGTTTATGAGGTTGACACTTCCCAATTCACAAAGTGAAATGAGAGGGCTAAAAGCACACTCAGTGGTAAGAAAGCCATTACCATTGTGGTGGAAGGTGTGACAGCAATCAAAAACCTGTCTCCCTTACCGGTCATATGGGGATAGCTTGTGTGTGTGTGTGTGTGTGTGTGCGCGTGGGTGTGTGTGTGTGTGTGTGTGCATGCATGCAGGAGTGTGTTTGTGCGTCCGTGTGTGGGGGTGTTTGCTGGCAAATGATTTTTCTGTGGCACCATTACCCACATTACCCAGTGTTATCTCTTTAGGACACATCTTGTTACCGGGGAAGGAACAAGACATTCACTTCTTTATTACCTTATTAATCCATGCTGAGGATTTGCCAGGGCAGAGAAAGTAGAATGAAGTTTCTTATAAATGAATGAAGTGGCTTGGAAACACTGACTGCAATACAGTCAATTTCGCCTCAGTGACCAGTAACCCGTAATTCGTAGGGCCCTGAGTCCTCATACCAAAAAATGATATAGGCCCGACACTACTCTGTTAGGCAGCCATTCAGCAAATGACAAGATGTCCAGTTTCCAGTATCTCCTGCTGCCAACAGTGAGTAGTCATTGTTCGGCCGTAGCCAGAGGGAAGACAAGATGAACGTATTGGCCGTCGTCCAGTGTTGTCCGAGGGGACATGCTGAGACAAGCCCTGAGTGGGTAGCTCATTATAGAGTCAGGGAAGCAGCCTGTCCACTGGAGGGACGCCTGGACATCAGCTGTCTAGACCGTTCCATGCGAGGAATCTACTGACCTTCCCCAAAGCAGGTTCTGTCAACTGGCAACAGACAACAAGAGATGGTCCTTTATGTACTGCGGGACGGAATTTATGTACACTCAGATTATGTACATTTAATTAATAATTCAAATAAACCCATTAATATACTGCTCTTCTTCTGGTAATATTGGATAGACATGCAGCTTCAATAGGTGTCATAGAGATAATCTGTTATCATGGTGGTATTCATCGTGATGTAGGCAGTAGCTAACTGATTAATATGTTCCAGTGGTCTTTTCTATGTTTAAATGCATTTTTTTATGGCTGAAAGTTTGTCTGATAATGATGCATAATACTCTTTCTTCTCAAGCAATTCTTCATTGGTTTAAGGTTATTTTAGAATTACATTGTACCCTACAGTGCATTATGTGCCTGTCAAAAGAAGTATGTTTTCACTGTGGGAACAGTGGTAGGTCTTGGTTTATCAATAAAAATTTAAGTCTACCATGCTTGTCATTAGATATGGTTTGTATGACCCTTCCTGGCATGTACAAGGAAATAAAATATAAGTATTACAAGTAATAGCATGTCAATAAATAGGGTTAGAGTCCATGTTTGAAAGGAGAAGACCACACCATTACTGTCACCTGTCTTCTCTGGACAACACACCAGATCACCAGTCAGTCACATCCATGACACACCTGAGTCCCTCATTCATTCGATCTTCCATTTATCCAGTCTCGTTATTCCTACAGGTGAAACTACTAACCGTATTCAGCTGGCATGGTTTCGTGAACGGATAGAAAATAATTCAATCTTTTCCTATTTCTCAGGAAAGTAATATTTAATGGTGCCCAAAGGACCAGAGGCTCATTGACTCATTAGTCATGTAGAGGAGCAGCTGAATGTTGTTTGTAGAGGCAGAAGAAAAGCAGGATTTATCATGGAGCTGCTGCCAATGGGAGCTTTTTGCGGCAACAGGAAGTGGAAAGCAAAAACAAATAGTATGGCATCCTTGTACAAATGAGCAGACACAGCTGTGAGTGAATAGTCAAGCCTGACCAGTTTCATTTGATCTCCCCCTCTTGCTGTCCTGTGCATGAGAGGAGAACTGCACATCTTTGATGTCTATAGTACAGAGGTATTGTAAGGGCGTGCAACTGAACTTTGCATTATAAAGCAATATGTAGATTGACCCCTTGCCCTTTGATATTTTGACTCCAAACCAAGACTTCAATGTCAAGGCCTAAAAGTAACATGTAAATACTGTATTGGAATGCACAGAATGCTCTAGATTTTGTCGTCGTAAACTGATGTGATCGGCTTCAACAACCGTTTCAGAGACAGGCTGCCCAGCATAACACATCTGAACCCCACATCACATTTGTACATAGAACCATACGAGTTTGGACTTAATCCCACTAATGGTGACAAATGGAAAGAGGTCATCTTATTCACCCTTCAGCGACACACTTTGTCACAGAATTAGATGACAAAAAGGTATGTTCATGTTGCGGTGGCGTTCTGTGACCTCGGTATTCCACATTCAAAGCCCTCCCTATGTGTGGGTTTGACCTCTACAACAGTTAAGTGACAGTGTTAGTCAGAGAGTTTCACCCCGAGGCCCGCTACTGAGGTTATCCTCATACTAACATGGGAAGGGAAAACCACATGGGGGCCCTTTGACCACTTACCATAATCTATATCATTCATCAAATGTTTTTGAGTGAGTTAAAATGAGAACTCATGTGTGTGTCTGTGTGTGTGTGTGTGTGGTTTTCTCCCTAAGATTCCCATGTCATTCCCAAACCCATTCTCTCCCAACAGAAACCATAGGTACTCTGATCCCATTAGAACAATTACTAAAGACTGCTTTTCTTCTACCATCTTTAAGGACCCAGGGGCAAAGTAATTTCAAAATCAATCCTTAAAAAAAAAAAAACTCCACCAGTGTTGGCTGTTTCTAAAGGACTGTCAATTACCTCCACCTCTATTCCCTGAAAGGAAAGCAGCATGATTCAACTGGGCCCCAATAGAGGGCCATTCTTTGGGGAAATCAGCCGGCGCATGGACCTGAATTCATTCTGCATTAATCTGAGCAGGGCTGTGGGAGCCCACTCAATATTCATCAGCCGTACCAGGCACATCACCGCATGCTAATGCCACATTCCTGACGTCGGCAAGCCTTTATCTGCCAATGCTCTCTGTGCCACTTCTTCAATTTCAATTCAACTGTCTCAAATTGTATTAGGTGTCAGTTAAATGTGAAAACACTTGTCTTGGTAACTCATCCTTCTTGCCCTTTTATTTTTTAGGGATCGTCTGAAAGTCAGGGATGCTAGTTTGTTTGAGAGGACAGTCTCAACTGCAACACCTTCCCTAGCCTTCCTCATGGTCCCTTTGTACAAAGACAACAGCTTTATTGACATACATTTGGTTGCGAGCTAATTTTCACCTCTCAAAGTCAACAAAACGTGTTGACACCCAGTAAATCCCTGGAGCAGAGAGAATCCACTTTCCCACTGAAACTAAAGAGCAAACTGTGAGCACAAGCAGAATCATCCCAATGAAACACTCTCACACCGTAGAGATGGACGTTGTTGAACATTTAGGGTTATTCTTATTATCCAGTCAGGTTCCTTCCAAATACACCTGTTTGGGACTGTGCTTTTCTCACAACTCGTTGTTTTGTCTGTCATTTATGACCAGGACACAGTGTTACTGAAGGTCGACGCTCGAAGCCAAGTCAGATACTATCATCAGCCCATCTGTTTGTTTGTCTATCTGCCTGCCTTTCTGTCTGCACATCTCATCCTGACTCTGCTGGAGGGGAAAACATGCTCAACCACCTCATTAGCTATCATGTGGCTTCATCTACTACTGCAAGTTTGAAAAACACACATTGGAACTGCTGATTGTTGTGAGACGATCATGCTGAAATCCACACTGAACTGGAAACACATTATGACTCCTCTGCAGCTACATGATAGGACCAGTGGTCTAATCAAGGGCAGGTTTACATCGGAGGAGGTTACCTTCTCATACGTGTCTGACATTAGCTCGGACGGAACCAGTATCTGTGGAAAACGAAATCATAGCATCTCAGGGGCACTGTGGCCTAATAGTGTTTCATTTTCAGAGTACAGCTTTGAAAGAATTTGCTACAATAAAAATCTTTGTTGGCCTTTAACACCATCATTGCCTATTTCACGAACCAGTGTACTGATGATCTGAACATTGCAAATGGCTTCAAATATCATCATATAGCTCCCCCTGGTGTCTGTTATAGAGAACTACTACACTGTAGATACTCCAAATCAATACCAAATCCCTTGTTAATCACTGCACATGGACAGGCTGGGGTTTAAATGTACAGGGCATAACCGAGCTGATAGCATGGATCCTTAAAAGGAAATGGGACTGACTGTGTCGTCACCAGAGGAAAGAACAAAAGCTGTGTGTTCTCCAGACATCTTTTCCTGAAAAGTAGGAACAAATGGATGGATATACGAGGCGAGGTGTATCCATCCATTGCCGTGGACCTCCCTCGCTTTGCAGTGATATTGTAGCACATGTGCATAGTGGTACAGTTAGCAGAGGACAGGTCCCTCTGCTCAGAGACTGGTGTTGAAGACCAAAGGAAACACAGACGCCACACGG
The DNA here is from genome assembly GCF_963692335.1 of Osmerus eperlanus. Taxonomy (NCBI): domain Eukaryota; kingdom Metazoa; phylum Chordata; class Actinopteri; order Osmeriformes; family Osmeridae; genus Osmerus; species Osmerus eperlanus. The sequence continues at coordinate 11,266,828 of NC_085018.1, read as the reverse complement.
GTCAATAGACACCATTCTGGGTCATGCTGCTCTGGGAAATTTATTTAGTGCTTTTTCATTTTTTGTTTATTATGTTTTTCACTTGCGCTCCTGTCTGGAGTTTGGGTAATGGGACAGTTAAGCAGCAAGAGTCACAGTTCATCATATAACTTTCGTCAAGCTAGAAAATAATTTACATCACATTGTTAACTGACTTTTGAGACCACAAACATTCCGGCAACACACTCTAGGAGGGGTGGGTAACAATCAGAAAGCATGACTTTTTGCATAGTATTAAATGAACAAAGACATTGAGTTCTTTATTTACAATTATTGTATAGATAAAAAAATTCATAAAAACAAGATGGATGAACACATCATTTACCCATAGATGGTTCGAATGCCACATTTTCTGTTGGCATCTCTCATTTTCTTTGTTCCACAAAAAAATGCATGCTGCTAAGTACAGTACATAGAAGCAGGTGATATATTGCAAGAAGTATCATTATTAATATCGTCATCATCATCATTTTCATCATCATCGTTATTTATTTTTGTTTCCATTTTGTAGTCGTTTCGATGGAACAGCGATGCGAGTGCCCGAGACTGGACAGACAAGTGAGCTGGCAGTAAAACCTGTGGTGATGATGAGGCTGACATGACCACTGAACTATGACCTCCGGGATGAGAGCTTGGAGTCTAGAGGAGTCACGAGAGTTTCTGTTTCACACAGGACTTGCATGGAGGACTGTTCCTCTATTTACAAAGAATACTCTACTGGTTCACTGGTTATCGTCTTAAAGTTGAATGTTGTGTGAATGTGAAAATGCTATGAGAATGTTGGCTGAAGTCGTTTGGAAAAAAAGAAAACAATGCTTACAGAACACAACGCCAAGGTAAAACGTCAAGGGAAAAGAATCTAAGCAACGGCAGGATCCAGATCATTTCAGCATTAAATAAAGAGATACCTAAAATGGTCCATTAGCTTTTACACAGGCCTAAGCTAACTGCTGACGCTCGTGCACCCTCTCGTGATGAAAGATCTGCTCAATAAATGACACGAGAAAAAGAGAAAACAAATTTGAGATATAGGATTTAGAGTAGAAAACTGGATTGGTTTCACTTGCATATTGAGCATTTTACATCATGCTTTTCAAGGTTCCCAATTGGTTATAGAAATAACAATACTAGTACAATAGGATTTCAGGGCCATTGCTATCCATGTGTCTTTAGAGTGTGGACGTGCCTTCCATATCCGCTTCTCTGATAACCTCTCATTTTCAAAGCACAATAAATAGTTAACAACTAGTGAATACTGTTGAGATGCGTGAGTATATTGAGTGACAGCAGGAAGACAAGCTTGGTTAAAACACACAAAAGCACATCTAAAATTACACCACAGAGTTTTTCATTCATATCCGGATAGTGCAGAAAAGGATCATCTTTTTTATATAGAAAAAGAGTCAAAGCAACATTCCATTTTGTTGTTTTTTTTTTTTTAGTTGTTCAAAATGCCAACAGCTTTTTGGGCTGAAAGTTCTTTCTTTTAAGGAAAAACAAAATCAAGAAATAAAAAAATAATCAACACAATATATCACAAGATTTCAACACAACTTTTTGATTTCCATACAGATAAGCCAAATATAACTTAGTTTGCAATTTCTAATATAAATCCATCGCAGCCTTTGATGGTCACACATAATTTAAAACATTTTCCTTTAAACAAGCAGTTTTATATAGAAGACAGTTCATCATAGAAGTCCTGAACGGCCCTCTCAGTTTGGAGACTGACCTCAAGTCAATTTCAAGCATTGAATAAAAAAAAAAGAGAAAGAGTAATTAAAGAAATAAAACCCCTTCTTCTTAAGATCTCTGTTTGGAAACAAAGGAAGCCGTTCAGAGTTGATCCCAACAATCGTATAATACTAAGATGCCACATTTATTATATATCCCATTATATTTTGGTTTCTTTTTGTTATCCTCTAAAAATATCTACAATATTTGACATGATAGCAGGCAAGTTCCAGCACACAGTCTGTAATAAAACACCGACGGGAGATGTTCCATCTACCCACATCTGCTGTGTGGTTTTGAACCCTACAAATAAACCAGGAAGAATCTACGGGATTTGTAAACAAATTACATTCTCTTTAGGACATAAATAAGTTAAAGTAGATAGAGCCATTGAAGCAGAAACAAGGCAACATGCCAACAAACAAAGATAAACTCTCTCTATACTGTATATATTTATATGTATTTATATATAATATATTTATTAAGTTCTATAATTTATGGGTTCCTCTTTTCCAACAGGTGCAATCTACTGTGCAAGTTGAGCCCTACAACCTTGTTACACTTTTCATTTATTAATCAAACAAATCTTTACAGTTAATTACATGCCACACAGGACACTCACAGACCAGTGAATCGGATAAGCTTGTCTTAAAATAGCAGTCCACGGCATTTCTCCACCCAATCAAATCAAATAATTCCAATAAAAGTAAAACAATTTAAATAAAAACTTGGGTAATGTACATTCATGCAGGAGCAATAATAATAATAATAATAATAATAATGCTTTCAATTTAATTTAAACTATCATCAATATAGTCATTGTTATTCTGAAGAGAGGGGAGCAGAGGGGGTGGTGGTTTATGTACGTTGTCCTGTTTGCCAAGTCACTCATCAGAGATCTTCCTCCTCCTTCTCCTCCTCCACCACCTCTCGATTCTAAAGGTACAGTTCAGAACACGTTATGCCCAGTTGGCAGGACAAATACCACACACACGCACCACACACACACACGGTCATGTGCGTTGGCATTGTAGCGCTTTTTGATTGTATAGTTTTCATTATGTATTATTTTCTCCATCCAGGTGCCAGCTGGGGGGGGGGGGGGGGGCTACTGTAGGGGTTGAGGGCTGGTGGCTCGAGGGAGACTTTCACTGTGCAGAGGACCTCCAGGTATCAGATGGGGAGGGGGGGGGGCTACTATAGGGGCTAGAGGGCTGTGGCTAGGGGGAGGCTCCGGGTAAAAGATGAGGGGCGGGGGGGGGGGGTACTCTAGGGGCTAGAGGGAGGTCTCCAGACTGTGCAGGGGGCTTCCAGGACTGGAGGAGGCAGCGGATTTACTGGTGTCGGTGGTCAGGTTGATGCCACTATCGATGGCGTTGTTGTTCTTGTTGGGCGAGGACGGCTGGCTGGAGTTCTTCCGGCGCGCCGCGTCCTCCTCCATGTCCGTATCGTCGATGAGGGGGATGTGGGGCGTGGAGTCCTCTATCCTAAACTCAGGGTGCGTCATGAAGTTGTGAATGGAGGTTCTGGATTCAGGTTTTTCCAATCCTTCATAAAGGGAGCTGCGGAATGCATTCACGACACGGATCTGGGACAAGAAGACAAAATGGAGGACAAAGTAAGAGGCTCTGTCAGGCTGGTCGACGTCAGGGCGTGAGGGGCCCCTCTGAGTTGGAGAGAGAGAGAGAGAGAGAGAGAGAGAGAGAGAGAGAGAGAGAGAGAGAGAGAGAGAGAGAGAGAGAGAGAGAGAGAGAGAGAGAGAGAGAGAGAGAGAGGCAGAGGGATGGAGGGACACAGGAGTTTAAACCGCAGTCTGTGGTCTGCTTCACGAGACAAGTACAGTACACTACTCACTCAACTAGCGTGCATTGAAACATTGTGGGGAAACACAATTATACGCACACACACACACACACACACACACACACACACAAAGGTCAACCAAAATGGTTCAAAAGCAACTCAAGAAAAAGGCAACGCTCGTTGTAAGTATACGGTAGGGTCCAATCTGCTGTATACCTAGAAACAAGCCACGTTAATAAACAAATGCACTCACACCAAAATAAGACATGCAGGTTGGAGAGGTCTCGGTAGGTAGGTCAGTATAGGAGGAAGATATTATATCGGAGAACCAATGAGGGTGGATGGGGAGGACAGACAGACAGAGTCTGCTGTAGCAGACTGGACACCCACAGAGACTGTGTATGGGCACAGAGAGCACAGGGCGGGAGCTGGGATGGTCCAAACAGGACGATGGGGGAAAAGGGGTGTTTGGTGCTGCCACACGGCACAGTGTTTTCCACAACCCAATGGAGGCAGACCAAAAGCTTGACACAGCCAACCGGACAACGGTAACCACAACATGGAACATGCAACAAAGACAACACCATGTACGGAATGCTGCAGTGATGAGCACAGGCACACAGACAGCTAGACAACAGAACAAGATTTTTGGCAAAAGTCTGTTCCTTGGAGCAAGCTCAACTCCATGCACATCTAGGTAAACACTCAAGTATAGGCCTCCAAAGAGCTGTGACCCTTTATTGATTTGTTCATCAGTTCAAGGTATCAAAGGACTGTCAAATACACTGTACGGTTAAAAGCGGACGGTTAAAAACAGGTTTAGATTAATTGATTAAAATTGATTAAAATTCAATCCTGATGCTTTCTTTTCCCAAGATGTTTTCCTCAACATTATTTATGTAATTTATGTATTTTTGTTTTATTGTCTGTTGTTGATGCTTCCAGTACTATCCTCAAGGTGGATAGTACATTAATGTCTCAAACTTGAACCTATTCTAGTCTTTGTAATCTAATAAGGTAAGTTTCATAAAAGAGAAGGAGAATTTCATGTGATGTTAAAATCTGCATCTCTTATCAGTGACAATATACTGTATAGTATAATGTGGAATCTGTATAAGTTTGTTATGAACCCAGTGATTATGTGACATGTCGATTACCAGTGGTCTAACTACCATCCGTACAGTAATCAGCTACTGTACATTCAGGAAAGTAAATATAATTTTTTACGCAATGTTTAAGGCCGGCAAATAAAGTATTTTATCTGAATATTACTGTAAAAAGTACAGAACACTAACACAATTTTTTTTGAATTCCTATCTTTGACCTGCTTATTTATCATTTCAGTAAGAATATCAGCACAGGGAAAAAAAACTAAAAAACATAGATAAAATAATGTTGGACTGGGCAGAATGACGAATGAGACAAGATGTCTGAACGAGTAACATCGATGGGGGGGGGGGGGGGGGGCAAGGCGGGGGTCAGGGGGCTGGCCGGGCAGCCACAGTCGGTCGCCACGACGCTGAGTCAGCGACTTCATTGCTATCGTGGCCCACAGCAAAGAGAGCCGGGACAGGACGGGTGGCCCCAGCACAGCCCCCCGGGGGCCCGGAATACACCTGACAGACAACAGATAACACACAGACTTATGAGGGAGAGCGAGGGGGGGGGACGTCTCTCCACTGCTTTCTTCACCGCTGAGCAGAGAGAGAAAACCTGGACATTCCCCCCGCCCCCCCCCCCCCCCCCCCCCGCAAGAGTTGCACTAGGTTTCTGTAGCCATGGGAGGCATCGGCGTGTAGCAGAGGCAGTACACACTCTGTGGTACAGTCAGAGATGCGAGTGATTGGCTTATACTTGAATGTTTACCCAGCCTGGTGAGTTGGTTGTATTAGTTCACATCAATGTTGTCAGACAAATGACAGAGGACTCACAACCTGAAATGTCACGCCGTGTGTTGCACCCTTTGTCCAGGGCTCTTAGCACTCTGAGAAAAACAAACACATTGAACAATGAGACAACAGTCCTCTCCCCGGAGCGGTGACCACAATGTGTAAACTGACACGTGTAAGAGGAAACTAATGAGGCGGAAAGCAAGAAAAAGAAACTTCAGAAATGCCACCCCCTGAACGTGGCCACGACGCTCTGCAGAATCGTCGGAGCTGAAATAATGATGGTATCACAAGCGTCACAAAGAGAACGAGACCCAAGCTTTGCTTGGTGGAACCCCTGTTGTATGTTATATATACCCCAGCATGTTTAAGTTTAGTGGTCCATATACATACTGTCTCTACTAAATTGAACACACTCGAATCGTAATTAGATGTATGTGTTTAAAGCGTTTCGAAACATGTGCACGTCCTTACTTGGGTGTTACTGTGTACAATGTGTGCGTGTGTGTGTGTGTGGGGGGGGGGGAGGCATCTCTGAAGGGAACTGACAGACGGACAGAGAAGACAGACAGAGATCTGACTCACGGCCAGTAGGAGCAGCAGTACTGGTAGGAGAAGAAAGGGCATTGGACAAGGACACGTGACTAGGACTAGAAACATTGGTTACATCCTGGTTCTGGCTGGTGGTGGACGACTGGCGCCTCAGAGCCCCCGCCCCCTGAAAGGAGGTGCCGCTCTTGAACGTGTTCACCACATCGATCTGCGGAGAGGAGGGAGAGAACAGGACAGGGGGGGGGGGGAGAGGGGGGGCTCAGAAAGACATCGGGCTGGTAGGGACACTCCACCAGGCTAGACGACAGTAAGGAGGACCCGCCTCTTCACGGTCCACCCGGCCCAGATACAGAGACATAGCCCCCCACCCCACCCCACCCTCACCCCCAATCCCAGTGCAGGGTGAACGGGCCCCTAGGTCAGCTTCTCTCAGGGTACCCGTCGAACAGCGGGAGCCCGGGGCCTGGTTCGCTGAGGGAGAACCTACAGGAAGTCTGTCACAGTGGTCACGGTCTGTGTGGAGGGGGGGGGGGGAACAGGCCGTGGGTCGACAAAGAAGGCCAGAGAAGAAGAACCATGTCGGGGTGCAGCCTGCCTCCCAGGCCCCCTGCAGAGCCCCTGGAGGTGGGGTAGAGTTGGGTCGCTGCTAGAGCCTCAGAGCACGTCTCCCTCTGGAGACAGGATGCGCAGGACAGCCTAGCCTGGAGCACTCCTCCCCGCACCTTGATGCACAGTCCACAGTGTCTACACACCAGAGGGGCTGTGGAAGTCTGTACACATGCAATTACCACAACCCATTTTTCCACGATAATCCATTTCCTTCATTTTTTCTTTACCATTAGGAGGGGGAAACGATAATGACTGTTAAAGCATTCAGTACATTCACATGCAAAATATGGACCGTATGAAAAGTCAGTTGGTCAGCCGGTTTTGTCAACAGTCAGTCTGTTAGGTGGCCCTGGAGGGGGTCTCTTTGCCTGTATGTCCCTCCCTGCTCCCTGTAGGAATCAGCCCGGGGGGATTCACCTGGGTCTGGATCCGGTTGAGGCCACGGAACCAGAGGATCTGTCCGCGACGCAGCTCTCTCTCCGCGTGGTCGATTTCCTCGTTGTCCTCGTTCACGTCCTCCTCGGGCATCTCGTCCTTACGGGTCAGACGGCCCGCCCCCCTCAGGAATCGCAGCTTGCTATTGGGTACACTGGCTATCACCTGACAAGCGGAAAGAGACAGGGGGGAAGGGATTTTGTATGTTTTTTTGGCCATTGTCTTCCTGTGTGTAGTTGATGTGTAAATGGATAGGACACACAGTGTCGTTACTGCTGTGTGTGGGGGGCCAGGTGTGATGAGGTTGTGTTACCTGTCCCCAGACAAGCTCTCCCAGGCCGAGGAACACACACCACAACCACTTCTCCGCGTTCAGGGGGGAGCAGCTGAACGGTTTTCCTCCAAACTGCACAATGACAATCTGGAAACGCGGTCGGGAGACAAACGGAGCAGTCAAGTCACTCGCTCACCTGTCCCAACGGCATCAGACCTTTCATTTTCGTCTCATTTTTGGTCTGTTTGTTTTCAAATCCCTGCTCGCTGAGCCGTTATCGTAAATAAGAAGGTCAGAAAAGTCGTAGACGCAGGGAGACCCGGAACACACATGACCGGAGAGAAAACACGAATCACGCTTGGTGACGGCCCGTCTAAACCGCTCGTGGCTCCGCGGACTCGCGTCCTCTTTTGCGGTCCTACCTGGATGGCGAACGTTCCGAACACGATGGAACAGAAGATGGGGTTCCGGAAGATGCCGTCGAAGACGTTCCTCTCGCCGTGGATCTTCCGGGCGTTGATCTCGTTGAACAGCTGCATCATGACAAAGGTGTTGAAGATGATGGTGTAGTGCTCCGACGGAGGGGAATGGAGGGGGGCGTTCCTGCCGCTGTCGATGTCAAAGATCACCTCGCCTGCGGAGGTGGACGGCAACAGCAAGCCAATCAGTGTCTTTGTCTGATGAATTCCCATTATCATAGGTTGGTCTAGTCCCATGTTTCTCAACACTGGTCCTCAGGGCCCACTAGTCCTGTATATGCAATTTCCCTGCTCCAATATACCTGATTCAAATGAACGGATTGTCATCCAGCTCTGTAGAAGTCTAAACATCTGAACCACCCAGCCCTGAGGACAGTAGGTTGGGAAACACTGGTCTAGTCCCTATGGACCATAAACTCAGTGCTTATATTGATTTGAAAGTCCGGCAGCGGTGTGGTACTGTACTATACATACCCGCGAAGAGCAGGGTGAAGATGATAATGAGCTGGTAGATACCGTGGCCCAGAATGTTCTTGGTCATGGTGCTGGAGATGAGGGCCTTGTTGCGGCCGTAGGGCTTCCTCATTAGGAGGGACTCTGTGGGGGGCTCTGTGGCCAGGGCCAGAGAGGCGAAGGTATCCATGATCAGGTTCACCCACAACATCTGCACTGCCTTCAGAGGAGAGTCCTGCAGGCCCACACAACGTTGTACTGTTAGAGCGCCAGGAAACCCTTCCAATAGGTTCACTCACTGCCAGTTGTCTTCTTGAGTGCAACTCTGCCTATGGTTGTCAACTAAGTCTGCTGAGCTAGTGAATACAACATACTGCATTCAATCAATCGAACACACACCACGTACAAACACACACACACCCCATACAAACACCACATTAAAACACACACACCACATACAAACACACAAATAAACTAAACTAAATTCAAACACAGCCCCTTCTTTACCTGTGTGATGCAGGCCCCAGTGAAGGCTATACCTGTGTGATGCAGGCCTGAGTGAAGGCTATACCTGTGTGATGCAGGCCTGAGTGAAGGCTATACCTGTGTGATGCAGGCCTGAGTGAAGGCTATACCTGTGTGATGCAGGCCTCAGTGAAGGCTATACCTGTGTGATGCAGGCCCCAGTGAAGGCTATACCTGTGTGATGCAGGCCCCAGTGAAGGCCACGATGACGGCCACCACGTTGACGGTGAGCTGGAACTGCAGGAACTTGGAGATGCTGTCGTACACGTTCCTCCCCCACATCACGGCCTTGACGATGCTGGAGAAGTTGTCGTCCGTCAGGATGATGTCAGAGGCCTCCTTGGCCACGTCTGTCCCAGCGATTCCCTATTGGTAGGAAGGTAAAACAGACCCTTGCTCAGTGGACAAAGCTAGGACCTATGTCTTCGGTGAGTGTTTGTGCGTGTGTTTTTTGTGCAAGCCAATCCCCAGGGCTTCTCTATTAATAACAAAGACTCGCCTTTGAGATTTCATTCCCCTGCGGTATTGCTTGCTTGTCTGCCACTTGCCTGCTTGTCCACCTTTCTGACTGTTTTCCTGCCTGCTGCCTGCTTGCCTGCCTGCCTGGCTGGCTGCAAGCTTGTCAACATACCGCTCTGCTCACGAGAGGAGCTTCAGGCAAAGCAAGGTGTGTTTGAAGTGCAGAAAAAAACAGCTATCTTTAATGAAGGTTCAGTGCAGGCTTGTAAAAATAGAACATAGAAGAGTACTGTGTGAAGTGTCAGAATAAAGCTAAATCCAGACTTGTGACTAAGTATGTGTTAATGTATGCGTTAACACAACCAGTTTAATTAAAATGAATGAACAATTGCTATCTAGTGGAGTGGGGGAATCATAAAAGCGTCTGCTAAATGAATACAATGCAAATGTTACCCTTTCTATGCACTGATAAATAGGTTTTAGTTCATTTACGCTAACTCGCTGACTCAGTGTAAGAGATTTTGGAAACCATTTTTGAGCATTAGGGGGCGACCTTGTTCCATTGAAGGTTGCCCAGTGGTGACTGAAAAGCAGTCAAGTTGGACGGGTTAGTTACTGTCATACTACAGCACACCTATAGTGTTGTGTTACTGCAAAACATTTTTACAATCGACAATAACGGCAGCATGTTGCTAAACCGACATCACATGCAAGGAATGGCAACCCAAGCATTGCAGTGTTCAAGAAAAAAAAAAAGTGTTTTTTCCCATTTCAACCTTATCCCTCCGACATTGAAGATGTGCCAGGTGATAGGCGAAGTGCCCATGTGGTCGTGATGTTCCTACCATAGCGAAGCCCACGTCCGCTTTCTTCAGAGCGGGCCCGTCGTTGGTCCCATCTCCTGTCACAGCCACGACCTGCCTCTGGTCTCCCAGACAGCTGTCAATTATACCTGACACAAACACGCACACGTCCCACATTCAAGTTCGTGTGACATGAGAGAGAAGACTGGCTCTCAGTTCACTGTGTGGAACAGGTCATGTATGTGCTGTGTTTACCGTAGCACAAGCCTACAACACACCAAACATATCCATATATAGTAGTAAAGAAATCAGGAAACGGAACAGGGAGTAGATATACTGTAGTCCTGAGAGACTACTCTGTCCAGGCTCACCTTTGACCAGTGTGTGTTTGTCAGTAGGAGAGGACCGGGCCAGGACTCGCAGCTTGGGCCACACCTTGTCAATACGCTCCTGCTCAACCTGCAGAGGACGGTGAGAGAACGTTTGAATCCCGCCCGCCTGCCCGCCCGCGACCTTTCAACAGCCCGCGTCCGTTAGGTTTGAATGGAGTCCACGGGGACGGGCACATCTCGCTCTCCGTCGTTTCCCCTACCTCTCCTTTCTCGTTGCGGATCCTCCTGTTGAACTCTTTCCCGTCGATGCACAGGAAGTCCTCTCCGGGGTGGATGATGCCACACTTGATGGCGATAGCGCGGGCCGTGTTGATGTTGTCGCCGGTCACCATGCGCACTGTGATGCCCGCGCGCTGGCACCTCTTGATGGCGTCGGGCACCTGCGGGGGGGCCACACGAACGCCACACACACACACACACACACGCGTGCAAACACACACACACACACGCATAGGACCATTGTTAACTTGAATGGCAGCGTTAAAACGCACCCAATGACTCCGTAGCAGTTTCCGAGAAGCAACTTTCTGAAAGCGTTTGAGGAACACGGATCTGGGACGGCCATTGTTTCTGCTGCAGCGTAGCGTCATGTCTCCAGGCCCAGAGCTCCAGATGGATCCATAGGAGAGACTGAGCAGGGCATTAATTCTGAGCACTGTGTCGCTCCTCTGAATGCGAAGGTCAACGTGGGCGAGCTTGCTCTCCAAACCCACGCACCCTGCTACTCACCGGGCCGATCACAGGATCCACCGCTAAATGAGCACACCACCGCAATGCGTATGCATACATAACACATCAAACAGGCTAGATGTCCTACACACACACACACACACACTCATTTACACGTTGAGAGACAGAACGAGGGGGCGGTTTACACAATGAGATCCATAAAGTTGGGGGTTGGGCGGGCTTCGACTACCTTAGCATGAAAACAAAGTTAATGAATCTACAAAGTAAACAATCATTTAGAGATGCCGTCGCCGGGGGGTAATCTGGAACCAGCCAAGCAACACGAGGAGAAGTCCACATTGAGAAGGCTTGACTCGGAACACTTTCAACAACAGGTGGAAGCAGGGAGCTGACTGACGTTTGCCCCGCTTTCGGTGTAATAATATGTATAATTTATTCCATGGAGACCAGGAATGTGTTTCATGCAAATATCAGCTGAATCTCACTCCTGCACATTGGAGGTTTTGAAGTGAAAATTAAATGAGAAGGAGCTAGGGGAAGTGGAAGGAAATCTTTGGATAGTTCAGTAGACCGTCTCCCAGGCGGTATCGGAGATGTTTATCCACAAGATCAGAGATAGCCAAAGGGAGAAAAAAGTTTACTTCATGAAATACACAAGGAGGGAGAGGGAGAGTCTCCTTTTATGGTCAACTGTGGGGTTCGGGGCCAGAGGTTAAAGGTGAGTCAGTAACAGTATTTATCTCTCTCTCTCTCCTCTCTCTCTCTCTCTCTCTCTCTCTCTCTCTCTCTCTCTCTCTCTCTCTCTCTCTCTCTCTCGCCTCCTCTCTCTCTCATCCCTCTATCTTCTCTCTCTCTCTTTATCTGTCCCTGCCAATCTGTGTCTTTGTCAGTCGTCTTGGTATTTCCCTCTCTGCTTTAAAAAGTACTCTATCCAACTCCATCTATGCAAATGTGTTGTTGCAAAGTTAAATCAACTAGTGGTATTTGGTACAAGACTTTTAGAAACAGGATTACTTTGCCTGTGTAAAGGTCACCGATTGGTAAACATGATAGGTACTTTATTTTCTTGTATTTCATGCTCAGGAGATGTTTTCTGGATATGCCTTTCACAAACTGTCAGTTTTACAATGTTGCCCCAGAGAGAGAGAGAGAGAAAAACCGAGAGAGAGAGAGAAAGAGAGAGGGAGAGAGAAAGAGAGAGAGAGGTAAGGGAAATGGAAAAAGATAAAATGAGCTGGTTGAATTATGCAGGAGGTTGGGTTTTTTTCTGTCTTCCTTGCTGGGTGCAAAATAACTGCCAGTTAAGGACACCTCTTCCTGTATACGCTATCTCCTGCACCAGAGACTGTTATGGATATGTAAAAAACAAATTTTGAATCAATTTCCAAAATCTATTTATAACATTACCTACACAGCTGCTCTCTCTCATCACGCGCACCGGACTGAAGCAGCTCAATTTAGCACATTCCCACTGTCGCATCGTTTTTGACACGAAGCATCTAATTGAGCTCCGTGTCTGTCAAGGCGATGCCAATTCTCGGTCTCCCTCCCGAATTCGACGCGAAGGCCGTGCTGTAGTGCGTGACACCATTCTGCGTGGGGGTTGTGCTACCGGACTTTGTCTTACCTCTGGTCTGACCGGGTCCTCGATCCCCACGACGCACACGGCCGTCAGCTCGTTCAGGATGCCGTTCTCGTCGTCCCAGTTGGGCTCGGGCTCGGCGGGGAAGTCGCGGTAGCCGACGCAGATGGTCCTCAGGCCGTCGCACGCCATCGGCTCGATCACCTTCTTCACCATCTCGTCCTTGTCCCTGGGGCGGAACACGCGGGGCTCGCCGACCTCGTTCAGGATCCAGGTGCACCTGGAAAAAGGGGGGGGGGGCAGAGGAGTGGAGGAGGGGCTTAGTGACGTCTACCACGGGGGGGGGGGTCACGGACGCAGGACGTGGACACACGCAGGGTCGACTCACTTCTTGAGGACGATCTCGGAGGCTCCCTTGCTGTACATGCGGAAGGTCCCGTTGGGCAGCTTGATGACGGTGCTCATGGACTTCCGGACGGAGTTGAAGGTATAGACCTTGTAGAGCTTCTCCTCAGGGATCTGGTTCCTGATGGGCTGGTAGTCCCTCTTCAGGTCCATGATCAGGCCCAGCAGGCCGCACTCCGTCTTGTTGCCCACCTGCTTGGGGAGACCTCCCTCCTTGTCGGGAGGCTGTGGACACACAAGGGCGTTCGACAAGGTGTCAATGAATCGATATGGGCAAGGTTTGAGGAGCAGCGGGGAGAGTGGGGGCAAGTGGGAGGAGGAGGAGGAACTCTGAGCTGGAAAATGTGGTGTCTCCTTGAAGTCAAAAAGAAACGGTTGTGGTCATTTAATTCATTTCACTCATATGGTTCTTGCACTGTTGACGGCACTGATGAACCACTCATATGGTTCTTGCACTGTTGACGGCACTGATGACTGCCGCGCCGTCATCGAAGCGGAACACTGCCATCTATCTCCAGTACGTCCACACGTTCAAACTGAGCGTCTGCCGGGACGGGGAGCCGATCAGGAGGCGGGGGCGGGGACAGGGGACGGGGGGGGGACGAGGCTGGAGGTGGAGAATGTGACTCCAGTTTCTCCTGGGCTGTTCCACGAGGCCAGCCTGCGGAACGGCGCTCTGACTCCGCCGTTGCCGTGGAAACGCCGGGCCGACCGCAGAGTGACGTGGAGAAGAGAGGGGGCTCTCCAGTGAGAGGATTTCTCTCTCTCTCTCCCTCTCTCTCTCACTCCTCTCGCCTTCTCTTTTTTTTTATCTGTCCTCCCTCTGTCCTCTTTCTCGTTCAAACATCTCTCTCTCTCTAGCCCTTTTATTCCACTCACCTATTCCCCTGAATCTCTACTCCTCTATCACATATACTCTTATAAGATATAAGATCGTCTTATAAGATACTCTTATATCTTTCTTATCCCATCATAATATTGCATGGTAGCATTGTAATACTGCAGAGCCATACTACCTTTCTCTTATCGGGGGGATATCATATTATGTAGACCATGCGACATTCTGTCATGAAAAATCGTTACAGGCATGTTCGATGCATTTGTACCGATGTAAGTGGTACAAATTCCTTATTCCTTCCCTTCCCATGTTTTTCTCCATACCATTCTACTGCAGACTCTCGACAAAATTGCCTGTGTCTTTCACCTGTGTTTAAAGCACAGCCTGTCAGCTCTGCGAGCCGTGTGGTTCTGACGTACTGCTAGCTAACAAGACAACTCCGCTGTTGTGGGCCTTAAAATAGATGTTCAGGGCTGTAGGACCCACGATCATGCTACCAGGCAAACCACAAACCTCAAAAGGAATCTGCGCAAACCAACCTCAGTCTGCACTACATGCTGCGGACGTAAAAAAAAAATATATATTTTTGAATTTGCATGTTTCAAATAATCCTGTAAATGTTTGGTGGTTGACAGAAAGTGAGAAGTAAGAGATCCCACTCTGAGCGGTTGGAACAGAGCTCATTGGGTGCTCACTGTACTTTCTCTAAGGCGCTCCAGCAAATATTGAGGTTTATTGGAGGAACTTCGAAAGACTATCTCATAAACATCTTCGTGGCTCTCTGGTCAATCACATGTACGCACTTACACAGGAACACACACACACACCAAAGGTACTTCTGAGAAACAACAGCACCTAGCAACTGATTAGAAGAAGTATCACACGAACCCCAGAAATATCGACAGAAAGTTTGTACTCTGAACATCTGAGATTAGTTCATTTCCTTGATTTCAAAAGAGCATTTCCTCAGGAAGCAGCCACAGCCCGACTGGAATTGATATCAAATGAATAACAACAGCTTGGAGATCTCTAAGCCTACATGCAGGTCGCTGGTGTTAAAACAAGTTATTCTTCGAGGCTGCTGGGTCCGGCTCAAGAAGGTAGAGGAGTTGTTTAAAATGTCATTAATCATTCAAATCAAATCATCTGTGGACTGGTCTTATAATGAGACGTGTCTGGATAGTGTTAGAATGTACGTACGTAACAGACCGGCAGGATTACACATCCTTAACGACATGTTTGCGGCAGCAAATAGAATAAGCAGTCTTTTTCTTAATGAGCGCATTACATTAAGACATTACCTGTCTTTCCTTAATGAGAGTATCGTATTAATGGCCTCATCTGAACGCCTCCTAAATGGTTCCCAGTAGGCAGGATCTCCTAGCAACAGCCGGCGTTCAAAACATCCCCTTCCAGAGGACCTGCAAGACACTGTGGGTACGGACGAGGGCTCTACCTGACAGAGATGGAGAAATGCCCTCCAGTCTGAATCCTGGCATCAGTCCAATAATTAAACAAATGGAAACACAGAGCCAATCCTGGGCCGCGACCAATGAGAAGTCAGAGGGTTATTTTTCGCCGAGGTATAATGCATAATCTAAGTCCAGGAAGCAGACTCTAAAAATATGTTTTTCTCCTGTCTGCTGTCATTACCCCTCCATTTCCAGATGTGATTTCTTGGACCATTGGGTCTATGGTTATTTCATTAGTGGGCCTGTATCGGTCCCTGAAGGGATGCATAGACAGATTAAAACATGCCCTGGTGGCTTCACTGGCTGCAGTGTGCACTACCTGAATAATCAGGGTTATTCTCAGGCTAAGGTCAAATACACTGGCTATGTGTCATGTGTCCTCTTTGGCTGCTTTGGTATAAGTCTGTTACCAAAGAGCGTACACGGTAAGGTGATAAGGTGATAATGTTGTTAGTAGTAGGTTATGTAAACTACTGGTCCAAATGCTTTGTTTTCCTCACGGAAAAAGTTCTAACTGCAACTTTAATACCTTAGGGAAGCCTGACAAGTCCCCGTCATAATACTATTTTGACAGTGTTGGAAGTATTCAGGCTTACCCACACCACAAGGTGAGCTTAGCACTGGAAGGTTGACGTGACGTTCTGTAGTTCAAGATCAAGTTCAAGTCCTCCGGAGGCCCCTCTGGTCGGAGTGTTGACGTGGACGTGGCGTACTAGCGGCAGAGCTGGCCCACTCTGGCGTGGGTGAGGCGGGGAAACAGCTGCCGTCTCCCTGGTCATTGGGCACTCCCACGGGCAGGGACATATGCCGAGGGGAGATCTGGCATCCGCACTTCCTCTTAAGCCTGGGGTCTCTCCCTCTCCCCCGCCTGCTCTCTCTCGGCAGGGTGACAAAGCGCTATCCTACACACCGCAAGACTGCGCTAGCCTGCTGATCTTAAGCCTGGCCATTGGCACACGGAGCCTCACTAAGTCTTCCGGTCTGAGACGGGCTAGGTGCGCACTGAGGAGCCTCTGTCCAGTCTCTCCTGCCTCCAGTCTCTCCTGCCTCCAGTCTCTCCTGCCTCCAGTCTCTCCTGCCTCCAGTCTCTCCTGCCTCCAGCCTCTCCTGCCTCTCCTCTCTCTCCTGCCTCCTGTCTCGCCTGCCTCTCCTGCCCCCTGTCTCTCCTGCGTCACCTGCCTCTCCCGTCTCTTATCTCCCTGAGCTTGGAGGCAGGCACACTGAACCAAACCTGAGCCACCACTCAGGTAACAGCACAAAAACACGCCCTCCCTACCAAAGTGCAGTGATCGTGTCAAACAGCACTAATGCAACGTGGCTTCTTGTTACCACATGCTCTCAGTGGCACTGGCCCTGATGTCACGAGTCAGTCATAGGGTCCGGGGCAGCATGCCGCCGGTGTCAGAAGCAATGACCTTTCCGGCCTGTGACCACGGAGGTCAGTAGAGCAGGTGGCGGAGGCAACATGAGAGTGGCCCTGGAGGAAGAGAGAGCACAGATCTGGATAGCATCTCCTATGGTATCGGTGATGTCTGACAACACGACACGCGGTGGCTGGCTTAGCTACATCCACACCATCTCTCCGTCTCAGAGCCGGGATCCAGTTCCAGTGTCGGGTTCGAGGTCATGAGTTATGTTAGACAGGAAATGGGCATTGAGATGAGAAAGAAAATGCTAGCGGCGCAGTCGGTTGAAAAGAAGACCAATTCTGTGGGGGGGGAAACGCAGGTGTATTTTTGGGAAGCGCAAGAAATGTTAGTGTCATTTCCATCATCCCAGTTAGCGTAGTCATGTACAGCTCATCGCGCAGGCCAGTCAGGAGACAGATGAGGCTAACTGAGGTAGCACTACCTACCATGAGGCTCATGCAGAGCTGTGTGTGAGCAGAGGTTCACAGAGTAATTAGAGACAGACACGGAGAGAATGTGTGTGTGTGTATGTGTGGTTGGGGGGAGGGGTGTGGGATAGAAGACTGTGTGTGTGTGAGTGTGTGTGTGTGTGTGTGTGTGTGTGTGTGTGTGTGTGGTGGAGGAAGGGGTGTGGGATCGCATGTGGTGCAATCCCACACGTGGGGTGCACGTGCCCAGAAATGGTCCGGCTCCATTAACCATGAGAGGGAAACTGAAATGAGATAGATATCAAAGCCTTTCTTTGTTTGCTGGTTATCAAAGGCTTCTGTGGCGGTCCCAGGAGAACCAGCGGTGTTACGTAATCCCAGCCCAGCGATCCTGGGGGGATGGGAAGGGGGGGGGGGGGGGGTGGGGGAGTGTTAAGGAGGCCACTGTTGAATTCTTAAGCCAAAACGGATCAATGCAGCGGGATGGAGAGAGGGGGAGATGGGAAGAGAGAGACAAAGGGGGGGAGAGAGACAAAGGGGGAGAGAGAGAGAGAGAGAGAGAGAGAGAGAGAGAGAGAGCGAGAGAGAGAGAGAGAGAGAGGAAGACAGAAGACGACAGAGGATGCGAAAGGGAGAGGAGGAGAGAGAGTAATGGAGAAGGGGGGGAGGACTCAGAGGGAGAGAGGGGGGAGAGGCAGAGAAATGGAGAGAGAGGGAGAGAGAGAGAGCCGGGGCTTGTAGAGTAGAGGACACCTTAAGGAGATTCTCCATTTCGTCTGTTCTCTGATGGATGATGCTCGAGTCTACACACGTAAAACACAGCTAAGATGTGCGACACCAAAACATACAGTGAACAGATTCATTCTGCATGGAGAGGGTGGCGATTTCTCCCAGTTGGCTTCATCACTCCAGACAATCCAGTTAACACGCATACCAAGCATTTGAAGGTATTTTAAAGGCTCACATTCTTCCTTGTGGCAAACCTTATGTAGCGCATGCACAAGTTTGTATATGTTATAACCATAAGGTTGTGCCTTGCATACCTCTACTGTAGGACTGGCTAGACCACTCAGCTTCATGATGCAACATCTTTTTGTATGTACAGTATAAGGAGATTAAAATTACAAATCCTTTCATTAAACCCACTTGCATTTTTCCTTCTCTCGGACCTAAGCTGCTTTCTTTACTGCCACTCTGATCCTAGCCAATTGTTTCCATCCAGTTCAGCAGTTACAAGTCCCGTGTCATGATATAACAGACATTTCCTAGAATGTTTTTGTGACTTTACAACACTGAATATCTTGTTTTCCTTTTTATAATTCCCCCAGAAACATAAATACGAGGTAGAGTAAAGTGAATCCATTTGATCTAGAAGAGTACACTCAATCGCTGGTGTCACTCTAAACCAATTTACAGTACGGAACATGCAAGCAGGTACTGTTCACCCAGGTATGGTAGAGCAGGTAAGGTAGGGCAGATGCCAGTTAGGCAGATGGTGTGTGTTTCATTTGGGTAGTGCCAGTAAGAGGATTATTCTGACTACGTGTGAACTGTGAGGGTCTTCATTCTGGCAAGCCAGTTCGCTGGTCAGCCTGGGCTTACCTGTCTGAGACCAGCTGGACAAGTAAGACTGAGGCTCCGCCAACCTGCAGGCCTCCACACACACCTTCTGTTGTCTTCTACCACAACACATTACATTCTCTGTCACGCTTCCCTTCGCTTGGGTTTAATCTCTGTCTATTTTAACTCATATTTAATTTAATGGATCATGACTGCAAAACACATGTTCCCCACTGGGAGAAGATAAAGTAATTGCATCTGGCATAAGTGACGTCTCTATTCAAAATCGTCAACATAAGCCTACAGCAAGTCTCAAGACATACATTCACACTAAGGTAACTGAATGAACGGCGGATGAATGTCTTTGAGCACTCATGGAACTCGCAGACTATTTAGGACGATGGGTTTTTAATGATTTCTGCCTCCCCAGTATATGACTTGACACTCTAAATTGGGAGGCAGATGGCGAGGAAACCATCACTCCAATTAGCACCATTTTGTGCCGGCTGCTAAATGTAGGCCAGCTTCCATTTTGTGGCTCGTTGCGGTGCATCGTGGCTAGCGCTAAACCTTCATCTACTGTCTGTTCTAACGTTCTAAAGCTCTGGGGCCTAATCGCATTAGCATCTGCACATACATTTGACTTTCTAATGGGGTTTTGAGAGAGCCATGTTTAATTAAGGGGTGACTCTTATATTAAAACGACGTGAAGGACTTGTGGTTGGTAGAAGTTGTGTGGTGGTACAGAGGCTCCGTCCATGCCCTACGGTAGTCAAACAAGGTTTATTTCATTAAGACGATGCTGGAGCGCCCCAGTTGGGACCCTGTTTAAGATATTCCTGCTCCTGCCCCAGCTGAAACACACAGCACTACTAACCACATCAAGTGTATCTAGATCTTCTTCGTAGGATCTAGATACACCCTAAAGATAAGGGCCCAGTTTCCCCAGACCTGGATTAAGCCTAGTCCTAGATTCCAAACCTTTTCATAGGAGATCATTCACTGAAATGTCCTCTTACTTCAGGACTAGGTTTAATCCGTCTCTGAGAAACTGGGGCCGAGAAGTCAAAATCAGTCCAAATGGATCCACAGCACGCACAGTAATGAAGGGACCATTCAACTGACCAGTATCTTGGTGGTGTAGGCGCTGTTCAGGGCTATGGCGTTGATCAGAATCTCCAGTGTCTTGGGCGGCAGGCTGCTGGGGTCAGGGACCGCCTTGTGGTGGACGTCGCCTACGTACGCCTGGACTACCGTCATGCGGTTGGTGGTCAGGGTGCCCGTCTTGTCGGAGCAGATCGCCGTGGCGTTGCCCATCGTCTCGCAAGCGTCCAGATGGCGTACCAAGTTGTTATCCTTCATCATTTTCTGGGGATGAAATGAGAAGGACGGAAACACAAATGAATTTGAAGCGATGGCGTGAACGCGAAGGAGTTGGCCGTCCTGCCCTGCCTCCTTCGATTGCTGGAGGCAGGATGGCCAAAGGAGGCCGGCTGTGTGTATCGTAGGCGAAACCGGACAATAGACTTGGGAATGCATCAAATGTGATCCTTTGAGAGAGTTCAACGTCAAAAGTGAAGCCAGTTACTTGCCAGCTAATGCAAATGAAAATCGAAAAAGGCCAAAAAGGATTATCGGCGTAATTACGGTCACATGTGTATGCTGAAAGAGGCTAAAGGCGCTGCACCTTGACTGAGTAGGCCAGGGAGATGGTGACAGCCAGTGGCAGGCCTTCAGGTACAGCCACCACCAGCACGGTGACACCGATGATGAAGAACTTGACAAAGTACTGGATGTAGACCGGCGTGCACTCGGGCATCCACGGTCTCTTCTGGAGCACAAAGTTGTCGATGGCAAAGTACAGCACCAGGATGATGACCGTGATGGCTGACATCACCAGACCTGCCAGGACCAATCAGGGAGGGTTTAGCTTGTAGCTTAGAGGGAAAATGGTGCACATATGACCTCGGAAAAAACTGATGTCATACAGTCTCAGAAGAGCGTCATGAATGATGAACCCAAGTCCCATACTAGAAAGTTCTCGCTCTCTCTCTCTCTCTCTCCTCATCTCTCTCTCTCTCTCAAAGACATGCGTAGTAATTAAAACTCCAGAACACCACCCTTTACCTGCTTTGCCGATCTGGACGGCCAGCTTGGTGAGCTTCCCCTGCAGGACCGACTTCTCTTTCTTGGAGACGTTGGCTTTCTTCTTCTCCTTCTCCTCCGTCTCTCCGCCCTCGGCGCTCTTCAGGGGCTGCATCTCCATGGCGGCGGCGCCGTCCTGCTTTTTGACTGCAACAAGGAGAAGACACACACCCTGGCTCTGTGAATGGCTCCGGAGTATCGTACCGGGGAGGACCGAGGAGGGTCGGGATCACAGGGAAAGAGGAAGAACCGGACATGTCATTGGATCCTGATTGGCTGATCCTGTCAGACAGTAACATAACATCCCAACTTCCCAAAGCCTGTACCTTTTTTGGATACTTTATCAAAATGTTATTTCCGATTATCTCAAGGACATATAAAACAGTCTTAAGGGGCAGTAACACGCTACTACATACGTTTGTGCTTAGCGTTACAGTCTGGGAGAGGGATGGTATATTACAAGAGATGAGTCCTGTGCAGAAAAGTGGAAATCCATCAAACAGCTCTAGATCTCACAGTCCAGTGGTCAAGTTAACAGTCAATTTCAGCATTCAGCCAGAAAACAATTCCCCACAACTGTAATGAACTGTAATAAAGATATGTGCACCACATCTGACAGCTATAGATCTTCACATCACTGAGCCCTCTACTGAACATTACTATACATACTGGAGTCTGTTCTGGGATTGACTATTCTACAGGTTGTATTGCTAAACTCTTAACATTTTAACGACCCTGCTTCAATTGTCGTATCTAAATTTCGATGTTCGTTCAGTTACTTTCAGGGAGTTCACAAATGCACAACAGTCACAAATCATTTTGCCCTCGCTTACTCTTAAACAATACAAACCTATATCACTTTAACACTTTAGACACACAGTGCTTCATGACTGCAATCCATTATCAACAGTAATTCTCCCTGTTTTGGATCAACGCAATGAAGGTAGTGTCAGCCTTTTACTTAACCATTTCACCGATAAACACTTCCAACCTCACAACATAAATGGTTTCCACGCCAAGGCTGTGGTGTACTGCGTTACCACTGGAACACAAGTGAAGATCAGGGGAGATCAGGGGGGTGGGGGAGGGGCCTCAGAGGCAGCTAGCTGAGGGACTGAGACAAGCTAGCAGTGAACAGGACACAGCCACAACACAACAGTGACGACACTGTAGACAGACAGGCAGTCAGGCCGGATGGTGGGACTGTGGTCTGAGCTAGCCTACGGGCCAGACCAGAGAGGAGGAGGAAAGGAGGAGGAGGAACCAGAGGGGGGAAGAGTGAAAGTGGGTTGGTTACCTTTGGTCTGGTTGTTCTCCATATTGCCATCCTGCATTTTACCTATGATGGAGACATACAAGACACATAACAAAAATAAACACAGCAGACAAAAAAACATTCATGACAAGGACATTTACAGTCAAATCAAAAATAAAAAGGAAGACAGAAAAATGAGTTTTATTCAACATCTCTGTGACAGTCACATAACAGAGAAGCTGCACATACTGGTACTCTGTTTTCAGGAATGCAGTGTTATAATATGTGTAGGAGTACTCTGTACTTGTGGTTCTGACCACTAGAAAACGATAACAACTCACAAACTGAGTAAATACAGTCATGTGATTGGCAAATGTTTAGAGAAACATTAAACATAAGATTAGTGGAAGTCATATTTCCAATGTCATAGACTGTATACAGTTAGACTGCAGTGAGACATTGTGTTATGCCGGAATCTACTCTCTCCCTGTGTGTGTGCGTGTGTGTGTGTGTGTGCGTGTGTGTGCTTGTGTGTGCAGTTTTGTGCGTCAGAAGTCCTCTACAGTTATTGTAATAATGTACGGTTGTATTTGAATGTGTTCTACATGTGGGCGTGCTCTTTTGGAATTGATGTCAGTGACATACTCACATGAATGGTTACAGGAAAATTCCACATATCAACAGTACACAAAAACCCACAGAAAATTGTCACGGGGGTATCATGACACAGGTACAGCAGTATCACAAAGTCAACACACCAACAATGAGTGCTAGAGCCACGCAGACACACACGGTAACGACACGCAGCATGCAGAGGGACACGCACGTCAGAATGAGCATGCGAGGGACACACGGGGTTAGGGAGGAAGGCTGGAATGTAAACGTTGTCAGGGGGAAAGCCAGAGGGACGATAGTTGGATGGAACGCCGGGACCAGATAAGCCTGAGTTTCGAGGTGGGACGACTGGGATTCTGACTGAGCATGTGTCGACGCTCGTAACCAAGCTCGCGCAATGCGAGCGTTTTTTTTTTCTTCATCCGCCCATTCACGTCGCCACGTTTAGCACATCACTGTCGCCAGCACATTGTCGGTAAACAGTCGGAACACAGCGCTAGGTGTTCTGAGCAAAACAACGACCCGTCACTGACCCTCTAAAGTGCTTTATAAGATTACTCCCTGGGCTTACAAAAGCCTGCTGAACAGGCCACAATGGGCGAGCGCAGCGGATGATTCCCCTTTAGTTATCAGTCACGAAACACTGTAATGGACCATGGATCTGGTGGATTAACCCCCGCTGACCCTACACTCAAATGACCCCAGCGCCCAGCGCACTCCCACACACAGCACACAGGTGTCAGATCAACAGAGAGTCTCCGTAAGAGCAATGCAATCCCCACTCTCGGCGAGGTATACTGTAACTTTATGGACCCGTCCGTAAACACTCCACATGTAGGGGAAAAGATCGCGTGTGAGCAAACGTACTACGTCACGGGAATGATAGCAAACCCTCACTGTCACAAACACAATCTGTAGAGAACACGTTAGCCGCGTTTCGTGGAGCACGATTTCACGAGAATGCGGTTTCAGATCACCCGACGAGCATCGGTGAAGGCCTCATGAACAATGTGTACACACACGCTTCACAAAGCCTGTGACGCTGTACAACAGAGGATCAGTTCTGGTTCCCCACTACAACATCCCTCACTCAGTGATTCAGACTTAAGAAAAAGAAGGAAAATAAGACAGGGAACAGGACAGGAAACAGGAAGCGGATCGTTCACAACCTGAGGGAGACATGCATTTAGGTGAGGTTTATAGAGTTGGCAGATAGGGAGGTCAAGACAGTCGGAGAGGGAAGTGGGCACCCATGGAGAAGGTGACAACGGAGCTCAGGTCGTCATGTCAACCTACCATTGACTAGGCTGGCATTACCAGGGGCATTTGCGCCTGCCGCACCATCAGTAGTTATAGTGGCGATGGGGTTGGTAGAGGGATGGGAGTCTAGCAAAGTCATAATGGGTAAAAAATAAAAATAAAATACAGGGCACAACAGTGAATAAATAACATGGTTATAACATGGTTCAGTGAGACCACAGTTAATGTTTTTGTAGCATCCTGCTTCCTGCTGTATGGGCATGAGGGATGCAAGGTACTGGATTATGTTGTAACATTCAATATGCAACAATAAAAAGGTTTATGATCAAAACGTTAACTAAATCCCCATACCCCAAATAACACAATGATCAATAGGTCAGAAAGATAATGAATACCAATTTTCCCCCCCAAAAAAACTAAAACAGGAAATTTAGCTGGAGATTGATTAAAGTGAAAAGGTTTAACGTTTAAATTAAGACAACAACTCCATGTCATAATGGGAGTATATTTGACGCATTCAAAGTACTACCAAGAGATATCAACAAAGTACATCGATTAGGTTCGTTTATCTCAACCATGTTATTCATATCATGTCATTCAGCATTAGAAAATCATAACCGAGGTATTGTAATTCGAACAGAAATCAGCATTGTGGTTATCCGCTTGTTTAGTTGGCAATTAACATACGCATACACTTCACACCTCACACAAGTTAGCTGTAAAGTGTACTTGATCGTCCTGTTTCATGGTTCCCAGATGAAGCCCACAGCTGACAAGCATCATCAGATCCTATACTTAAAGACCTGGTCTAGTCCTCGGCCTGATCTGTGTCCATGAAACCAACCTAGTATGGTATGACAGGTCAAAGGAACCAGTGCGGTTCGAAAAAGCTTCAAACGACTGCATACACTGTTTAGACTGCAGTCGGGTCTGTTATCCATAATGCAGCACCCTGGAAGAGGCTGTCTGGCCTGGCAGCATCTTAAAAGTGCTGTTCAAAGAGCTTGAACTGGGACAGGCAGTACACAGACGCTCAGTTAAGGTGGGAATACACAATTCCGCAAGCTGTCTTCACATCGACTGCTATCCTTTGGGTAAACCCTACTCTTCTATGAAGATGGCGTAGCCTTTTCGGCAGTCTCAGCCCCACTCAGCATGTCTATGTAAGGGTCGGATATGGATAAAAAGATGTGTCATTCAATACTTAAAAAGATGCGTTGGTGCTCAAGCTCCTCTTTTTAAGTGAATCGGCGTTGCGGCCCGAGGGCCCTGGCAGAGCCTGGGGTGCAGGTTCAAGGAGGAGGGGTGTGGGGTGCGGGGTGCGGGGTGCGGCGGGGGAGGAGGAGGGATTTAGTAGGGTCAGTAGAGGGGTCACAGAGCCGTTCCCGGTGAAACGAGGAGCTGCTTCTGGAGGGACCGAGAGCGTCATACTCTACCTGCGTTCAGGTGGCCATCCTCCACTGTCTGACCTGCATAGTGATCGTCAGAATGAGGAGACAGTAAGGAGAAGAAGCCACCTGTCGGCCACGTGGCCTCGTCCCCCACAGCCCCCCCCACAGCCCCCCCCACAGCCCCCCCCACAGCCCCCCCCCCACAGCCCCCACAGTGATACACTGGAGCAAAGGGAACGGGCTCAGGCGTGCGGTTCTCGCGATACGACGACGACCTTCTGGAAACACTATTCCGTGGCGAAGGTCGATGTCTATAATGACGGTTGGTGAATTTAAACGTCATCTTTTCAGATTCATATAGGGTGGTATGGAGAAAATGCTACGGTTAAAATCTCTGTTAGAAATACAGCATTATAGATACGACACAGCACCCTTTGAGAAACACACTTTTAGAACCCACATAAGTAGTTTGTTGTGTCTTTCTGTGTGTGTGTGTGCGTGCGTGCGCGTGAGTGTGTTAGTGTGTGTTAGTGTACACGTTCCTGCTTGTGAAGACGTATGTGTGTGTGTGTGTACAGTCTTAACAGCAGGTCATGTTGGAGCACAGCACACACACACCTTTCTTCTCTTTCTTCTCCTCCTCCCCTATCTCTCCTGCGCCCAGCAGAGTGAAAATGATGCCGGTCTGAGAGTTGACCCCGACGGCTGTCACGACCATGCGGCCTGACCCCTCCATCACATGGGTACCTGGGCGGTGGGAAGAGGGGATGGGGGCGGAGGGGGGGGGGGGGGAGGGGCAGATGGGAAGAGAAAACCGGTTAAAACACTGACACAAGTCTAATAGGATAAAACCACAGCATTTTCAGCCTGAATAATGCAAACCCAACAAACACTGAAGATACAATGAATTGGAAGGCTAAGCGATGTAAGATTAAAAAGAGAAAAAAAATAGCAATTAGAGCACATGGCAGATAGGAAAATTATCACCCGGAATAAAATAACTGGTGACAGATGTCAAATAAAATTGCCCTGAATCCTACGGCATACATTAATTATCTGGCTGTATATGGGAAAGCGACAAAGCGAGAGAACAAAATTAATAGAACACAGAATTTCAAGATGAATCATGTTTCTCTTTGCATTGATATTCAAATCATAATTAAGAACCTTCTTTACCCTGAAAATGACAGGCTGGAATAATAGACTTCATCGAGCATTAGAAACACTGACTTCCCCTCTAATGACCTCCTTTCCTCATGCCTGTACTGTCCAGTGTGTCTCAAGAGAAAATCAAATCCCTTTCTTCTGCAGCCCAGAAGGGCAGGAACCTACCAGACAGCAGCATGGGGTCCTTGTCCGCAGCCTTCTTGACGTGGTCCGACTCTCCGGTCAGAGAGCTCTCGTCAATCTTCACATCGTTCCCTTGTATCAAGATCCCGTCAGCGGGGAGCAGGTCACCTGGGGAACAAGAGAGGAAGAGCTGCCCCTGACATGCCTGGCATCTGTTCAGGAACGCATGAAGGACATCCTCACATGAAAGTACAATTCTTCCGTTTCTAGAACTTTCCACAGTTATACTGCAGCATTAAACTGACTGAATCTTCCATTTGGGAATCATCCACCAGCCATTTGGAGCTCCCGGACACACGTACCATACTTGATCTGGGCGATGTCCCCGACCACTATGTCAGCTACGGGTAGCTGTATGATCTGCGCGCCGCGCACCACCTGGAACTTCTGCTCCTGCTCGATGCGGTTCTGTAAACCCCTGAACTGCTTCTCCTTGCTCCAGTCGTTGAAGGCCGTCACCAGCACCACGCACACGACCGACAGCAAGATGGCGGCGCCCTCGATCCAGCCGGCCTCCGCCTCGCCCTCGTCTTCCGCCCCGGCTTCGGCACTGCCGCAGACTGCGGGACGGAGAGGACACACGGGGGGGTCACGCGCGTCCAGGGGGACCCCTGGGAGAGGGCTGGGGCGCGGGTCTTTCGGTTCACACAGAGACACGCGGGCACCCACAGTCTGCTCTGCATGGCTACGAGAGGAATGATTGAACGTGTATTTTCCCCCCAATGACATACTGCAAAACTGGTCCCAAACATTTTGACGTTGCCCGGCAGAGGAATGACCTTCAGGTTTTATTCTTCCCCTAACCCTTCTCAGTCCTGTGTGACAGATTGCAGTCTATTTCGTAATGGATAAACATTAATTACAGGCTAATATTGCTCCATCTATTTCTCTGGAAGGCGTTCTGCCTTCACACAGGCAGAACAGGCTCTACAGCCCTCAGTAGAGCCATTACGTCTCAGTAGAAAAGCACTAACTCCAATGGAACGCCGCTGCAATCAGCCAGATCGACCACGTGTCGGTCCCTGCAGGCCTGTTCTGGAGGGTCTAGCAGGCCTCAGTAGGGCAGGGAACCACTGAGGGGAAGGAGAGGCTCGTTAGGATCCAGGCCTGGTGTTAGTTGAGCAGGGGGAACCCCTGGGTTTAACCGGTCCTGGTTCTCTATGCTGGCTGCTGGCTGCAGGGACATGGTGGATTGCTGCATGTTGTAAATGTAATTGTCTTGAGATGGAGCTGGTGGCCAAACCATTTACCGATCCACTGAGCAGTGAGGCTGGTGTGCTGCTGGTCCTAGAGTGGAGTGGATGCACACTGTGACTTTCAGTAAAGCAGCAACTCTCTGAGGAGAGAGGAGGGAGCTGTTATTCTGCCAAAGTCGATACACAAACTATGCCACCTGAAGTAAATCGATCGAGCAAATCTTCCTGAGATCTACTTCAAACGGCTTGATTCTCGGTTGAATCGAATTCAAATGGATGCGGTTTCGGCTTCGTCACCTGCGGCACATGGGCAGTGTGTAACGCCATGCAGATGATTTGAAGCTGTCCGTGGTCCTGAACTGCCAACGCTAACCGCTTCGAAGTTTCATAGCAGCGCACTCAAGCAACTGAAACGCACTAAATACTGCTGCTCATTTGGATGAAATACAGCTTGTCACACAGAGGCAGGCGTTCCCTCTATAAAACAGAACAAGCCAGAGCAACTGATGCTGTATATCTGAAGTAAGTAACAAAATGTATTAGGCTGGCAGCCATTTGGCTCACTGAAATGCAAATATGACAGGGGAGACTTGTTTTAGCTTTCATCAACATTACAGTTATTCGGCTATTTGGCTGTGCTGGTTTCATCCCTGCGTCGTTTGATATGAAAACAATTAAAAACGCTCTCCTTTACCACTGCCAGTCCTTTCATGTGCAAATCGGAATAAATCCGACCACACCCCTCCATCCTCCTCTCGCTCACTCTCGTAGGCTTTTGACCTATAAATACAATTTGAAAGCGTGCGGTTGGAGGCTGCCCCACACGTCGCCCCTCCCCCGCTGGCCTCGTGCAGAGAGAGCGTTCAGCTGGGGTTCCTAGTGATGGTGCAGGGGTGCTGGGCTCGCTTATCTGGCCCGGCGGGGAGGCAGGCTTGGAGGCCTGGAGACCTGGAGGGCTCTAATTCAATCTCGACAACATTGGGGATGTCTGGAAACACAGACAGACACTGTCATTAATCTGTCTCTGGAGACACAGACAATGTCACTCGTAGCGAGGGCCACAGACACCCTGCGTCAACACTGGCAGCGACCACAATGCAACAACAAAAACGCTGGTACTGACTAAATGACAAAAAAAAAAAAAAAGACTAAATGGTACGCCCTGTCGCGTTTCTAGATGGTTTGGACGTTTACTGTGCCCAAGGCTCACAAGTTCCAAGAACTGTTCACGATGACAATAAAACGTGATGTATTCCAAATGTGATGTTCACGCCTGTGGCGCCGGAAGAACTCAACTCTTGTTCATCATTGGACGATTCGAACGTGTTCCCGTTTGTGAGTGAAGCCTTGAGAAAATCTCCCGCGTTAAAACATGGGGGATTTCGATTCCGACGTGAGGAGTACGGACTCGGCGCGTTAGTCT
This sequence comes from Osmerus eperlanus, assembly GCF_963692335.1. NCBI lineage: Eukaryota > Metazoa > Chordata > Actinopteri > Osmeriformes > Osmeridae > Osmerus > Osmerus eperlanus. Next base: position 11,237,363 of record NC_085018.1, on the reverse strand, counting down.
CGCTTCACTAAAATGGAACTGTGATTATCTATCCGCAGATGGACGCAGCGATTTGCATAATAACGATTCCATTGGCATTTGGCTCTTTTATTTAGGTGGCCCGTGGAGCTGATTCATGCCATTCGCTGCAGGATTCATCTGTGCTGGAGAGACACGCAGAGTGAGAGGGGAGAGCCGGAGGAGATCACTCTCCCCCGAGCTCGGGGGCCAACCTGAAAGTGCTCCCCTCTAAATATGTTGAGATCTAAAGATCATTTTCCATCGGATGTGTAATTGAATTCCCGACGCTTATGATGATGGATACGACTTACTCAGCATCTTCTCTACCCCCATGCTTAATGGCTGTGTCTTCATTTCACGTTTTACAGCCGAGCAGCTTGATGTATGGCCTTCCCCTAAAGGTTATTCCTCTGTGGCACACTTCATTAAACCCCCCCCCCCCCCCTCGGAAACCACTCCCTTCGCTGGGTACCCCCGCTGCCCCGCCTCGTTTGAGGCAGCTCAGACTGCACCGTCATTCTTGTTAACAAGACCCTAAGTGAGGCTGTTTAGCTCCTACGAGGCGGATGTCTACACGCACGCACTCATTATGGCCACAGCTGAATAAGTCACGTCTTCAAAGAGGCAGCGGTGGGATGGCGAGGGATGTGACTCGTCACCTCTGCCGTTTGAAGGACTCGATTTTGCCTGGTCAATTCTCCGTCTGGGATGACCAAGGCTAAAAAAAATAAGATCATTGTACAGGCCCTCTATGATATGGTATAGGCCAATGGCATCTTATTGAAGATCGATAACATGTTAGCATATTTACCAGCATTTACCGTGTTGGAACCATGACAGGAAGCGGAGGGGCTGGGTAAAAGGAAGTGATGTCAGTGGTACTCACACTCGCTGCCCTCTCCAGGAGGCTGGTAGAAGGACAGCCCCAGGGAGATCATGGCTGCAATCTCCAGGATGATGAGGGTCACATCTTGTAGGGCTTCCCATACTAACTGTAAGAATGTTTTTGGCTTCTTTGGAGGTATAAGGTTTTGCCCGTAGAGTTCTATTCTTTTTTCTAAGTCGGCCGGATCTCCTGTCAAACCTGCGGAAAACAATGACAGAAGAGACAATTGTCATTCACTTGTTCAATCCTTCGTTCACGAGGGAGCGGGGGGGGGGGGGATTTTAACCATAAAAAGGAAAAGATGAACTGAAAATGGCACCCTCTATTCCCGGCAAACAGGCCTCGCATGTTCTAGCGTTCTACCTTCTACTGCGGGAGAAGAGGCGGAGAAAGGAGCGTCACCACAACAGAACGACCCAGAACATCTCTCTCGGAGCCTCAGACCCCCCCCCCTCTCCCCCACGGCCTCCAATTACTCTGCCCGAGTCACCGACAGCCTTTTCTTCCAACTTACGTAAGGCAGTTTGAGAGAGAAGCGGGCCTCGGGCCTCTGGCCTCCACTCCTCCTCACGCACCACGCACCACACACCGTGCAAATGATTCTGACATGAGCTCTCCCGCTCCAGACTGCAGCCACAGCTCCTGTGCCGGGGCTGCCACACAGACGCATGGCACCGACGCATGGCACCGACGCGGTCCTCGCTGCCAGCCACAGATCCAGCTGGCTACTCCACTGATGGCGTGCCAATGCGATGGCAGAGTAATCCCTCAAAGACAGAGGCAGAGCCTCCGAAGGGAGGCGTTATATATTTAGGCTGACCTTTTGCATCAAAAAAACGCTCCGACGTCAAATAAATGGCCTCGTCGATGGGATCAAAATGGCAGAGAAATGTCAGAATATAAACGGTTGCGTGCAAACAAAGTGTTTTTTTGGTTGTTGCTTCTTTTCATATCGTGTGGGCCTTCTACAAAGACAGTTTGCCTGTATATTCATAGGTTGATATTCCTTTTTTCCACACTTCCCCCATCTCCAGCCGATTTAGATGTAGATAGCTCGAGTTTATCATCCAAACATCAACAAATGGACAAAGCCAGCTGAGGCGGTAGAACTTCAAAGCACACAGATGACAGTCAGCTGCAGGCATCATTATAGCGCCAGTGACACACATTGTGCCTGACTGGCAATCTAATTAAAATACTGGAAATCTTCACACGCTGATTTGACAGCATAAGTGACAAGCATCACCTCGGCACACTGTCTGCTGCTGCGTTCTCGCCTTCAGATGGTCAGAACCAACTCTGTTCGTGTTGTACGACCGTTCTGCGTTTGTTTCTGACTCCCACTGTGGTTGTGTTACGGTCTATCTTCCAGGGGGGATGATGGCTATTACGCAAATGTTGTTTCATCTTAAAAAGGCATCGAAAATTAAAGCGTCGGTCAATTTTGAGACATTTATCCGAACGTAAGATCGGCTCTGCTTGCCGCAGGACCACATAGCGTGGCATAAGTCATTGTCTTGTTTCCGGCATGCTTTGCATTCCACACTTTGCTTTTTCAAATATTTGTTTAGCAATAAACCAGGATTACTCCTCCTGGAAGGAAGATGAATGAGCCGACGTAAACAAGCAGCAACATGGTGAGTGTCTTCCTGACGCATGGAAGAAAACATCCGTTCATTAGCTTTAACCGTAACATCTAGAAGGTTCTGTATTGTACTCTTACCCTGGGACTTCATCACTGCCAGTTTCCTTACAGAACATAACAGAACCCAGGGAGCAATGTTCCTTTTAGGAACACTGCAGCAATGCTACAGTAAGATGCTGTCCTGACAGCAAGTACGATTAAACTGACTAATTTACTACTGAACAGTACAGCATTTACAGTACAGCCAGCAGCATAAGCAAATGTTCTCACTTTCAGCACCCGTGAGCAGCACCCGTGGAGGAGAGACACTCACAAATCTGGGAATTGTCTATAATAACTTGTAAAAATTTTAATATTTCTATGTGTGAATGTCATTTCCTGTAATTGGAGACCAGGGAGCACATTGTTGTCCACACAAATGTAATACAATGATGCCAGTGGTTTGCCACTTGTTGATGAAAACAGCAGTGACACGGCCCAGTAGCCTCCCATATTGGGACAGATCTCAAGATCTGCTGCCAGACCTTTATACTAGCCACCTGCTGGGTAAACAGGATTGGCAGGATTTCTAAATATTGTGTGCGTGTGTGTTTGCGTGTATGTGTGTGTGCACTTTGTACAGTACCAGTCAAAAGTTTGGACACATTTTCCCATGTGTCCAAACTTTTGACTGGTACTGTACATGTATTTGCACCTGTGTGTGTGCAGGCATGTGCAATATGTATGTATGGGTGTCTACCGTGTGTACATGGGTTTGGGAGTGTGTGTTCTGTTTGGGTGGTTTCATCCTATCAGCTACTGATCTGGGGCCAGATCCTGGATGCCAGAGGCAGGAAGCAGGCCCAGTTCAGATCCATGTCAGCTGCTAACTTCCACACAGCTCAGGGATCAGGGGTATTAGTTTGGTAACGTTTGTGTTTACTGCATACCATCAGACATAAGAGAGACAGACACGCTCTCGTCCCTGGCCAATTTGTCACTCGAAAAAAAAAGACGCAAGTTCAGCAGTACTTCAACTTTAGAGGGGAAAGCACGACAACAATTGTCATCGACGGTACATCCATGATAACATTTGTTCGTGTCTAAGAAATGAATTATCATAATCATGAAAACCTTTTTTTCAGATCTCAGATTACAGCCTTTTCCTTAACTGGTATGTCACTATATTCTGCATGGCGAGTCACTGGAAGGATTTTCCCCCTGATTTGCTTCCTAAACTGATGATAAGAAGGAATGCTGCGGGTGTGTTACTGTGGTGACAGATAATGCTTAACATTATGACAGCAGACACCCAGCTAGCCCAGCGGGAAGTGAGATGGCTAGAGATGGGGGGGAGAGAGATAGAGACAGAGAAAGAAGAGAGAGAGAGATAGAGACAGAGGGAGAAGACACAGATTGAAACAGAGAGAGAGAGAGAGAGAGAGAGAGAGAGAGAGAGAGAGAGAGAGAGAGAGAGAGAGAGAGAGAGAGAGAGACAGAGAGAGTGCAAGATAGAGAAGGAGAGAGAGATGGGGCAGATAGAGAGAGGGGAGGAGAGATACACTGTAGAGAGGAAAACAGAGATAGATAGAGAAAAGAGAGAGCGGGGAAAAAAGAGAAAGAGAGCGAGCTAGGGAGAAGCACACTGGTGCTGGGGAGTAGGAGGACAGAGGGGCCACAGAGAAACCGTCCCCGCGTGTCGTATAAGAATGCCCCGGGTTGCAAATAAAAACAGACGGGCTATAAATAGACTCATTAAAAATTCCCTTTTAATTGTCTCTGTGTGAGGATCGAGCCGGCTCTCCCATTGATCTCCTCAGCACAGCGTCAGATCCCGCGTAGCGTGTCTCCCCGGCCCTCGCCTCGGGGAACCGTCCTCTCTCGCCAATTGGTGGAGGCTGAGCGCAGCATCGCAGGATGCTGCCCCGCTTGTGTAATCAGGCTAGCAGCTAGCTAGCAGCCCTCAACGTCAGGTCCCCACCAGCATCACTCACCAGCTAACACAGGCACACGTCACAAGCAGGGGCTTTCTACCCCCTTTTGGCATTAGCATTCATTTCTTCATTGTTTTTCCTCTTTCCAAAACGACGCTTACTATAGACAGTGGCGGTAAACATGAAGATGTTCCAAACCAATTTCTATTCAAATCTGCCCATTGATGCCTGCAGAATGTTAGTTTTAGAATGCAAATTACCCTGTGCAAGAATAAACATTTCATATTGCGAACAACATGTTGTTTTTCCCAGCCTTCCTCTTCATATGAAAAAGCATATGGGAGAGTGTTTATCGCAGGTCCTTTAACCTATGAAATATATTGTGCTTTTTAATAGCTTCGGGATATATATTCGGCTCTCATCAATCCTCAAAATCATTGCATATTACATTCATTACTTACTGTACTGTATGGCTATGCCACAGTGGAATTAAACAAGACACTCTTCAAACAATGTTATGTACCAAGCATTGTAGCATGCAATATAATTTGGAAAGCACAATAATTTACAAGGAATGCATTGCAGTATACCACATGAGCTACAACACTAAGAATTAGTCTTCTTACGACACATCAAGAACATGAGATTTCAAGGACTGCAAACTGTGTTGTGTATAAGCTGGAGCCAACTCCTTGGACTGGCTGTTGTCCCACATCCCATAACCACAACAGAGCAGTTGGCTCAAGTACACAGAGATGGGTTGGAGGACCAACAGAACAGACACTGTACTATAAAAGGATGGGACGTTTTCTGCATTCCAGTTCATGTCCCTCTTCAGCCCAGCCAATCCCCTCAGCCCTCTCCAGTCAGCAGAAGAGGAGAGCGAACAGGGAAGTGAGGATTGGTAGGCCAGAGTGCTGGTTTGCGCCTCACTCTCAAATGAACAGGGAAGAAATTGAGCAGACCTCATTACTGAGCGGGAGAGCGTGTGGGTCTTTAGACTTGAGGGAGTGAAACTACAACAGAATCCCCTCATTGATCTGGCTGTAATAATACCAGGACACTCATCCGCTGGTAATGAGAGAAGTCGTCACACAGATGTAGAGAGAACTGGGGAACTGGGTGGCAGTATTTAGGAAGGATCAAAGACCCGACCCTGATCTCTGACCATTTGAAGCAATTTGAATATTTAAAACCAAACCGGAATCCGATAACTTTTTTGCTCGATTATATCTATGTGCAATAATACTGTATGCAAATCGATCATGTAATTGTCACAGACGCACCAGCAAAAATGCTAACGAACAGTGTACTTAAAACCCCGCAGTTGTCTTTCTTGACAGCTGAGGAGACATTCTATTCAATGTGAGAGTGAACAATATTGCATATTTTAGCGGTTGTGCTTTTTTTACTGGGCTAAAAATGGATTGCTATGGAAACCCTATATATCCTGCTGGCTGGATTGAAAGACTTGTCAGTTGCCGTGAACCTGACAACGTGAGGGGCAGCTTAGCTCAGAGAGACAGCTATACGAGCTTCTGACTACTGGGGGGGAACGAGCCTGGAATATGTTAGGGAACGCGAAGGGGAGTGAGAGAGGTGACCTTCAGATGTCCTTTGTCAAAACACAATAAAACCATCTGGAACTGCGATGTAACTGTACAGTAGACAATGGCGTCAAATGACCACAGGTATTCCTGTGACACAGGGTTTTCATGTTAGAACAGGTATGGTGGTGGGGTTAACCTAGTCCTGGGGGAAGCTGGGAGGAAACGGAGGGTGCATTGAGTAAGGGTCTCTTCCTCTCTACTGGCAGTGCTCTTGAATATTTAACTCGATGATGGCGTAAATCGTAGCTCCTTCACTGTACAGTGGACGAGTCACAAACACAGCATTGATGACACCACAGTGGGCTGTCTCCGGAACAAAATGTCAGATTTACAGATTCACATTTTTCACTATGCGGCGCCATGTCCAAAACTAGTTTCCATGGAAACAGGGAAGTGATGATACAAAATATTGACGTTGTTTTTTCCGAATCAATACTTGCACTGTGAAGCCCACGTCGTTTCGGAAAAGAGCACAGGATAGGTAGAACATGGAATCCTCCTCGCAACTCAAGAAATACTAATCTCACACTTGATAGGTCACTAATTACAGGAGTTTCTATAATGACTCTCTGTGGCTGCCGAGAAATGTCTGACTGTCTCCTTGAGAATGTCCTTTGGAAACCATTTCTATTCCTCCACCATCTCGGGGTAGCGAGGTGGGGAGAGCTGTCTGCTTGCTGGGGATGATTATTTAGGACAGCCCTTGACAGCTTGAGGTACACTAGTCATTGTGATGCACTAAATTACCCACAATGCATCTTCGGCTAATTCAGTGTGCGGCCATGATCTGTCTCATGGAGCCAGATGTGGAAATCTCCTCCTCGTTCTGCTCACACTGTCAAGAGAAGCCTGGAAGTGGGAGGGCTAGGGCACAATTACCCCTTCAACCAGCCAGCCAGTCAGCTCGAGAGGAGTGATGTGGCCGTCGGCCCACGCCAGTCCCGAGCGCTGCGCCACATCGCGCCGACCCCGCGCCCCCCCTGGCTCATCGTTCTCCTCCGAGTGAGGAGGGCCACGGTGTAATTGATCCCTCAGGCGGGCAGGGCAGTGCGGGCGGAGACATCCACCACCCCCCCACCCCCACCCCCCCCAAGGGCCCCAGCACCGTCCTGGAGGCAATGGGCTGGAAAGTGACACTAAGCGATTTCCGGTGCGATCACAGGGGAAGAGCCTCGCACGTGCTCACCAGAGCCCGCGGTGCCGGGACTGGGTCAGTGGTCGCCGTGGTTACAAACAAATGACAGTTGACACAAATTAATATGGCAGCTTTGCTTGGCGAAGGGGCGAGGTAATGTACAGGAATTGAGGGCCGGGTTACAATCTACCGGTCTATCTGCTGCTCAGGAAAGAGACTGTCTGGAGCACTCGCGTCATTCTGATCCAGAGCAACCCTGGCATGACGTCAAACAAATCGACCAATCTCCCGCACTCGAGGAGATGATGATGATGATGATGATGACATGGTCCTCCAGCTCCATTGAGCGAGTGGAGGTGATTGGCACGAAGGTCTCCCATCAGGAGGTGTCGGCGGCGGCAGCGGAGAGATGAGCAGCGAAACGTCCAGGAGATGTTGGAGGGAAGGAAGCGGCC